>NC_134400.1:60281386-60581386 GCF_050003625.1 Haematobia irritans
ATAATCGATAAAAATTATTCCATGCGCATCCCAAAAAACAGAGGCCATTATTTTCCAGCGGACTTTTGAGTCTTTCCACGCTTCGAAGACGGTTCACCGGTCGCTGTCCACTCAGCCGACTGTCGATTGGACTCAGGAGTGTAGTGATGGAGCCATGTTTCATCCATTGTCACATATCGACGGAAAAACTCGGGTGTATTACGAGTTAACAGCTGCAAACACCGCTCAGAACACGTCGTTGTTTTTGGTCAAATGTAAGCTCGCGCGACACCCATTTTGCACAGAGCTTCCGCATATCCAAATATTGATGAATGATATGACCAACACGTTCCTTTGATATCTTTAAGGCCTCTGCTATCTCGATCAACTTCATTTTACGGCCATTAAAATCATTTTGTGAATTTTTCTGATGTTTTCGTCGGTAACCACCCCTTTCGGGCGTCCACTGCGTTCACCGTCCTCCGTGCTCATTTCACCACGCTTGAATTTTGCATACCAATCAATTATTTTTGATTTCCCTGGGGCAGAGTCCGGAAACTCATTATCAAGCCAAGTTTTTGCTTCCACCGTATTTTTCCCCTTCGGAAAACAGTATTTTATCAAAACACGAAATTCCTTCTTTCCATTTTTTTCACAATAACAAAAGTTGCTTCACAAAAGACGCTCTATCTCACAAACTAATTGACTTACAGACGTCAAAGTTTGACACGAATCATTTGAAGGTTGGTACTATATAAAAATAATATGCATTTAATACTAGCGACGCCATCTATGTGTCAGACCGGGGACTTATAAGCCAACCTGTTATCTTTTGCCCTATATGGATTTAATTGGTCCTAAAGGTCAGATTTTTGCCTTTATTTCCTTCAAAGAATACAACTGATGGTATTGTTGAAATCGGTTCAGATCTAGGTATAGCTCTAATATATATTTTTCGCACTATTTACATTCTCAGGACCACGGATGCCAAAGATTCATTTCGATTTGTTTGAAATTTTGCACTGAGAGTAAAATTAACATATTATCATTGTGTGCCAAATTGAGTTAAAAGTGGTTAAGATTTGCATAAAGGTCCCATATATATACGCCTGATTTGGGGAAATATGGTAGAAAATTTCATATTTTCCACCCATTTTTATTTAGATGTTAGATAAATTGATTTTATTTTACACAGAGAAAAGATTTAGCATTCTACCTATGTCGAATTAACCAAATCGGTTCATATATATGTTCTTCCGGGCAATATATATATATATATATATATATATATATATATATATATATATATATATTATATATATATATATATATATATATATATATATATATATATATATATATATATATATATATATATATATATATATATATATATATATATATATATGTATATATATATATATATATATATATATATATATATATATATATATATATATATATATATATATATATATATATATGTATCGTTTCAAAATTAATTTAAAATTGATGTACAAATTTTTTTTTTCCTCACTGTTTCTTGCTCATTCGAATAAAGTATCAGTTTTGAATACAAATTTTAGGTTTTCTGTTCAACATTTCACAATAGTTCTTTACTCAAATATCGTAGAATACCTATAGACATTCTGTATTTGGTAGACTAACAACTTATTGGACCACCATGTACACTGAAAAAAAAGCATACTCGGTTCCAAAGATTTTGTCTTTACTTTAAAAAATTTGGTATTGATTCCGAGCCAAAGAAGCGGAGAATACAAGTAAGGATAATTTTAAGACACAATTCTCTTTTAAATTTAGGTTTTGTGTACTTGCTTCTAGGAAGCAAATTTTAATTTTTCGCTTTCTCAGCTTTTTTTCTTCATATGCTATCAAAGTCCTTTAAAAACGAGTTAACGGCAACTTTATTTTCCAAATTAAGACTCGACATCCAGTAGAAATTATGCTATGTTTGAAGTAAAACACTTCTTTAAAATAAAGTTTTGAAAAACATGTCCTATATTTGAACGATTTTTTGCTTTGTAGTCAAGATGCAAAAAGACAACAAATTTAAAGACAATTTCATTAAATTTAAAGAATTTTTCTGAATTATTAAAGTCAAGTTGACCTTAGCCTATAAATTTTTTCTTTCATGTTAAGATACCCATTTTTAAGTCAAATCACTTAATTATAAGGACAATACGACTTCATTGAAAAGTTTATCGACTTTTGGACAAGGAAAATAACTTTATTTTAGAGAAATGCGTCTTCTACGCTAAGCACAATTTGTATTCGTAGTTTAAAGACATGAAATCTTTGACCTCACGACAATATTTTTTTCAGTGTAGTTACAACTATTCAGTGATGCCAAGCTGATGCTTTTAGCATCAAATTCTCAGGCCAAAAATTTGGAAATACTCATTTTTGATAAGGAATGTATTCTCATAAAATCGAATCCAGCTTTCAAAAATAGAGAAACCCAAACTTATTCGAGTGACTGCCTTTCATTCGAATGGGGCGACATACAGGAACAGGAAATAAAACACATTAATATATATCAAATTTTGCAGGTTTGTATATGTAAATATTTATTATGTATATTTTTATTTTTCAATAAGAGGACATTTCTCGTATTTTCTATTGCTCATTCGAATAAAGAATCAGTTTTGAATACAAATTTTGAGGTTTTCTGTTCAACATTTCACAATAGTTCTTTACTCAAATATCGTGGAATACATATAGACATTCTGTATTTGGTCTTAGCTTAATTTCCGTTTCTGGAACACTTGTTTACAAGTATGATTGTGTTGGTGTGCTTCACTGGATCGATTCTATTAAAGATTTCAACCTCAATACCGTGTGTGATTCTTTTATAAATATATATATATATATATATCGTATGCTACCATAAAAACTAGCATAAAATGAAAAAAATTCTAAAAACAAAAAATGAAAAGAATGAACTACTATTGCTCTGGCTACCTTTTCAATACTCATAACTATGAATGACCATTTATTTTCAATATGTGTGGGGAGGAGGTTTGAGCGGATATGCAGGAGGAATATCTATTCGGCGTACTTGTATGTACTAAATATATGTTGCTTATCTTAAAATGGAGTTATGTAGCCGACAACGAATATCTAAATCACCTACATTCAGTGTATCTTTAATGTTTGGTAATGATCTCTAAGTGTATAATATGTGATTCGGTACATATGTATGTGTATGTATATATCTATTTATAATCTTTGGTTTTGTTTGTAGTAGTTGCTACGAAGAGGCGGATATTTCACTAATTACGTTTTACATTACAAAAACTGAAAAAATTATTTGATTCAAATACTTGGGGTGATGTATTCCAAAGCACACCAAAAATATAATATCAGTTTTGGTTAAAAATAGCATTTGAGGAAATATAGTAAATGTACTATATTGTTATATGGATGACATTAGACTTTAAAACAACACGGGTTTTAAGCACCGTCGTGCTTTCTACAATGTTTCAACCGTATTGGCAACAGAAAACATATGCACTAACTTATAATACCCTGTTCCACAGTGTGACGCAGGGTATAAATATATATAAATCGGTTTACTCTTACATACCCTCCACCATATAATGGGGGTATATTAACTTTGTCGTTCCGTTTGTAACATATCGAAATATTGCTCTAAGACCCCATAAAGTATATATATTCTGGATCGTGGTGAAATTCTGAGTCGATCTAAGCATGTTCATAAGCATATCGAATTGAAACTTGGCATAAGTAGTTGTCATTGACCCCCATATAAACCGATCCCCAGATTTGACTTCCGGAGCCTCTTAGAGGACCAAAATTCATCCGATCCAGTTGAAAGTTGGTACGTGGTGTTAGTATATGGTCTCTAACAACCATGCAAAAATTGGTTCATTTCGGTCTATAATTATATATAGCCCTCATATAAAGATTTGATCTCCGGAACCTCTTAGAGGATCAAAATTCATCCCATTCGGTTGAAATTTGGTACGTGGTGTTAGTATATCGTCTCTAACAAACCATGCAAAAATTGGTCCATATCGGTTCATAATTATATATAGCCCTCATATAAAGATTTGACCTCTGGAACCTCGTAGAAGAGCAAAATTCATCCCATTCGATTGAAATTTGGTACATTGCGCTAGTATATTATATATAGCCGATCGCCAATCACACAAAAATTGGTCCATAGAAAAATTTGTCAAAATTTTATTTCTATAGAAAATTTTGTCAAACTGTATTATATACGTATTTAGTCGGCCTTTTTTGTTTAATATATACTCCGTATGGACTAAATTACAATTTAGAAGACGGTGTTAAGAAGTTTTAATATACCTTGCCATCGGCAAGTGTTACCGCAACCCAAGTAATTCGATTATGGATGGCAGCCTTTAGTAGAAGTTTCTATGCATGCCATGGTGGAGGGTACATAAGGCCTGGCCGAACTTACGGACGTATATACTTGTTTTTTTTTTTGAATGCGACACCTGCTTGTAACCTATGCAGGCGTTGTCAATATGCCTTTTATAAAGCATGCCCGATTCCTAAGATTTTGTCTTTACACTAATGATTTTGGTATTGAAGCGCCGAATTGAAGTAAGGATACCTGTCAGGCACAGTTATCTTTCAAGTTTAAGTTTTGCACGTAACCGTAAGAAAGCCTCTGGGGTGGGGGAATTTGAAAATTTATTTACGATTTGCCATTGAATTTAATATAATATTAAACAAGTAAACACGGCCTCACAAATTTCCTCTAAAGACTGTTATCCACAATCGAATTACATGAGTTGTGGTAGCAGTGGCCGATGGCAATGTATAGTTTTATTTCTTAACATTGTCTTCTAAATTATTACTTAGTCAATAAGGATTTTATGTTAGATAAAAAAAGGTAGACTAAATACCTATATAAGTCAATTCAAATATTGATCGGTTTATATACACGTACGGTAATTAGAACTCCAATTCAACGCGACTGGATGAAATTCAGAAATAAAATATTGGGGGTCGGTTTATATTAGGGCTATAAAGAATTATGAACCGATATGGGCAAAGTTTTGTATGATTATTAAAAAGCGTGTGTGTAATCACTTACCGAATTTCAAATCCAGGGAAAGGTTTGAATGGGAACTATATATAATTTGGGCATATACACTGAAAAAAAGCATGCCCGGTTTCAAAGATTTTGTCTTTACTTTAAAAATTTTTGTATTGATTCCGAGCCAAAGAAGCGGAGAATACAAGTAATTATGTTATGTTTCAAGTAAAAAAACGTCTTTAAAATAAAGTGTTGAAAAACATGTCCTATATTTGAAGGATTTTTTGCTTTGTAGTAAAGATGCACAAAGACAATAAATTTAAAGACAATTTCATTAAATTTAAAGAATTTTGCTGAATTATTAAAGTCAAGTTGATCTTAGCCCAAACATTTTTTCTTTCATGTTATGATATCCATTTTTAAGTGAAATCACTTAATTATAAGGACAATACGAATTCATTGAAAAGTTTATCCACTTTTGGACAAGGAAAAAAACTTTATATTAGAGAAATGCGTCTTCTATGCTAAGCAAAATTTGCATTCGTATTTTAAAGACATGAAATCTTTGACCTCACGACAATATTTTTTTCAGTGTACTAACTTCACATACCAATTTTCTACTAGGTCGCATGAAATTTACTCCTTCCAGAGGATCCGGAAATAAAATCTGTTGATCGGTTTATATTGGGGCTATATACAATTAAGTGCGTGTGATGTTTTGTTTTTATGAAATAAAACTGAGGTTGAACGTATGATTTATGTTTCGAAATTTATGCTTAGTTTAAAAACTAAAAGGGATTTCGTTTCGTTGAAAAGGTGCGACCCTAGGGCTACACTACTTACACCCATATAATGCTATTAGGGACCCTAAACTCAAAAGCTATAGCCCAGCTCTTTATATTTTGTAACTACCCAGCAAAAACTCTCATTACCTGGTAATCTTGTAGGTAAGCCTATTTAAAAATTAATAACCACTTATTAATTGGCATCGCTTCAGATTACATTTACATAGGCATGTCCTAGAAGGAAAGTACTTCTCCCCAGGCATACTTTAGGCCATAAAATAAGTAGTGCATTTAAAGCATATAATCCCCTAATATGTAATGACTTATTCGTAGATACACCAAAGCTAGCAAAATTGCCACTTATTGTCTCAGGCAACCAAATCTCGAAAATATTGATTTCTATCGCCGATTACAATGGATCAAAATATGGCGAGTGATGCTGTAATAGAAGAACTACTTGACTAGAAACGAATATTGTATAAACAAAAAATCTAATAAATAATCTAAATAAGATGCAAATTAATTTCACACTTAAAATAGAAATAAATGTAGGTTGTTTAAGGGAGTTGGATTCGTGAATTACGTTATAAATATGCAATAGCCAATTCACATAAGGTTCGAAATCTACTAAAAGTGGATTTTAAGTCTCTTTTTCATTTGAAATTTAGTTTAAGCGCATTTTGGAAGTGTAATGTGAATGAGGTATAAAAAAGCATTTATTTAAAACATAATATGATAATGTCATTAAACACAATTATTATGAAATATTTGTGACAAAAATTTCTTAAGAAAAAATTTTCAGAATTACCGTTACATTACATATTCTTTTTGATTTTTTATGTAAGTGCTCGATTATGTGAATTAATTATACCTAATGGTACCATCATTTATTCTATTTTATTAATTCGCAGTTGTAGTTAACTGCCTAAAAATTTGAGAATAACAATTCGAAAATTACCGAGAAGTATTTATTTTTGTCATTACAAGTTAGTCATTATAACTCGCCGCAATGTAATGCAACGTGTAATGACAGCTTTACTCCTGGTAATGTCAATTGTAATGAGATGTGGTTACCTAGTTTTTGCTGGGTACATTCCAAAATGTTGAACCTTTTATTACAATTGAAATTGCTCTAAAGTCCTGTAAAAATGATTTAAAATCGTTTAGATTTGATTCTATCAGCACTATCTACGATTACGATTTTTAGTTAACTCTATCCACGCTTGTGGAAATTTGACACCTGTGGGATTACTTTCCCAACCATCGTATTATGGCACCGAACACAATATCTGAGGGTAGGAAATAGTCGATGGGGCCATATATGGATAATTAATTCAGTGAATGGGGAAATAATTCGAAGACTGTTTCATCAAATTCTGTGTCACAGTAATGAGACATTATGCATTTACTACGAGAAGTAATATTTCTTCTTCTAGGTCCAGTAATACTATGTAATAGTCGTTGCTGATGATTCCTTCTTACCAAAGGTACTCAATGAAAATTGACTATTTGCATACTGGATCTGAATTCTGAGGAAAATCGAAAGGTCAGAAACATTACAAAATGTATCAAAAATTTCGATATGTAACAATGAGTCAAATATGCGACCATGTTTTAATATTTGGAATCGAAAATCGCAAAATTTTCGTTTGGCCATAGTTTTGTTTTAATTTCAAAACATATAAACTTATTATATATAGGTACTTTTAGTTAATGTGGTATCACAATGGACTCAATAGTCTAAGTGAGCCTGAAACTTAATCGGCAGCCCGATCTTAACCTAACCTACTATAGTTCTCAGTAATGAGAACTTCAAATTGAAATTGAGTTTAATGGCGTTTTCTTTTCGTGTAAAATATGTGGAAATTTTTTTGCATTTTGCCCGAAATAAGAGCGTGTTAGGTTCTTTTGTAAAAAAAGCAGCAGCTCGGAAAGGTTTCGAATTCTGTTGTGAAAACTATGCCACACATTGGTCTTAAACGCAGATTTGGTTGTGCTGTTGAATAAATGAATGATAGTGACTTGAATTAATGAAAATTTAATATTTTCAATGTTTTATCCCTATTTGATACCAAAGAGATATATTGCACAGAAATAAGAGAATGTTTATATTTATTTTTTTTTTTTGCGTTCATTTTACGTTCGCCCTGTTTGTTCAATTCTTTTCTGTACATGTTTAAGTCGCTGGCAGAATTTTTGAAAATGTACACTCTGTACAGATGAAAGTAATACAAAGCATTTGTGTTTTAGAAAAGAAAACACAATAAGTCTTAGTATATCTCGATATTTTGTTTTAATTTAAGTAAACTAAATTCTTGCGATTTGCAATTCCAAATATCAGAACATGGGGAATAAACTACCAAATTATATTGCACCAAAAAATGTAGTCAACACGACGTAACGTAGAATCGATATGTTCTTGCAGTAAACAAACTACCACTTCATAGGGAACTACAAATTCTATCTTAGGACTGGGAAAAATACGTAGTAGGTTGGATAGGGGTTTGTGTGAGGAGGGGCATTTCTACTTTGACTACAACGCTGGATAACGACAATTTAATGATTGCTACTTGTTTTTAGTTTTGTCTACGATGTAGATAATCTGATTATTATTTCTGCTTACTATTATGTATGTATGAATTTACTTTGTCTGTATATATATATTTAGTTAATTACTTTATTCTATTTGCTATGCATGACTTATGTATATGGGCATTGTTTTTTCGTTTTTGATTTTTAAAGTTATATTTTGGTTGTGAGTTAATAACTTAAGTTTTTATAAGACTTTGTTATGCTAACAACATTTATTGCTTATGTGAGAGTACAAATGTAGATGCATGCACCTATTATACACATGGTATATGCATACAGTTTCTAGTTAGTTCTATGTACGTACACTCTTCCAAATGCACTTGTGTCAGTAAATACAATAAAATTATCTTGAGCGACCTTTTAACGCACATCGATCGATGTCGTATAACTTAACACCTTTTCAGTTACACATGTAGATAGATAGGTAAGTTTCTGTTTAAGTTTGTGGTTGTATGTAGCTATAAACTTTATTTCCGTGTATGTATTTATATACAAAAAAAATAAGGTATGGGCGCATACTACTAGTAGTTTATAAATTTGATTGGTTTGATGTATGTTTGCATGTATGTATATAACATTGGTTGTATGTATATCAGTAATGTATGTTATTGCTTATGTGTTGATACAGATTTACCTAAGTCAACTTCAATTAATGGTCTTTCTGGTACATCAATTTTATTTTTACTTATGGTTAGTCATTAGCACACATTGTGTGCACATTTACATGAGTATATAGATAGAGTGTGTACACTTCCTCTGTCAGTTCCACAACTGACAAAATACTCTCCTGACATTTTGAATAGTTTTGCTATTTGATGTATATGGCATCTACAGTGGTACAGAGAATTATTCGTACTTACTTTCTCAAAGAGATTCAGGGCAAACAAAGTAAATATGTTTGTGTTGTAATGAAGATGCATCCCAGCAAATAATATTCCAGCAATAAGAGCTAAAGTACGCCTTTTAGAGCAAAAACAAAGTAGTCAGTGCGTATACACTCAGCGGTGCCAACTCTGACGATTTTTCGTCATTTTGACGATTTTTGATGGTAAATTTAGCCTCTGACGATTTGACGACGATTTTAAACAACTTAGTTATGAGATGACGATTTTTTAAAATGCTCGACTCAAGTGTTTCCTTTTAAGGGTTTTTATGCCAATTTGACGATTTTTCAAAGTGATGTAGTTATAAGTTGACGATTTTCATAAGTTGTAATGTAAACATGTTATTTTGGATCTCAATAATATGACAATTTATATGTAGCTTGCTCCTAGCCGTCGCCAATGTAGAAAGAAATTTCAAAGCAATCAATATAAATAAACCTAAAATTCGAAATCCCTTTGAAACTTAAACATTGCAAGGTATTCTTTTGTCTAAAAACTATTTAAAGCGAAATAATTTTGATTTCTATGAAGCCAGTTTAGTTAAATTCACTTTATTTATTTATTCATTACCGATAATAGTAATAATAACAAAAATTATACATGAGCAAGTAATAAGGATTTAAATTCGCTTGGAGAATATGAAATTTTTCTGTCAAGAAAATTTTGTTAAACAATGTAGTACATGGGTCACAATCAGATATATTAATTTAATTTAATTAAAAATTTTTTTCAATTAATCATCGTTTGAAAAACTGGAAACTATATGACTTCCTTAGAGATTTAAATGGCATTATTCATGTAACTAAAATGAATAAAACCCCATTTTTAATAACACCTTTATTGTGTATACAATATATGGATGCCTCAGATGTTTGAATAAAACTTTTATTTTGTTCCTAAATCTTTTTTTCAATTGTTTTATGAGTGACGATTTTTTGACGAATTCTTTGGGATGAATTGACGATTTTGACGAAAAATATTTTTAAAATTGACGATTTTCAGCCCAAAACTGTTGGCACCACTGTATACACTGCACGTGTTGGTAGTAATAAAGTAAACGAGTAATCAAGCGAGTTTATGACCACTCGTTTACGTTATTGCAATCAATGCATGCAATATAAATGCTAGAAAAGCAGTACAGTTTTACTGCATACGGACAACGCTATAAAATATACAACTAAAAATGTCACTAATGTATGTCAGAAAACGCAAATTTATTTAGTACAGTATTTCTGCATGTAAAAATTGCTATAAAAAGGTTACTGATTTGGTAATGTCCTCGATCTACATGTAGCTACAGGGTACTTTTTCAATACTTTTTCACCCTGGTTAGTACCGCAGTACCCCCGCGAATGATTTAGTACTTTTTGTGTACATTTTTGGGTCGATATCAGATTTATGGTACAATAATTTTGACAAAATATTCTAATATTTTGAGAAAATCTTTAACAAACTTATTTGCTAATAGTCTTTTACAAATTTGGCAAAACAGACAAGTTCATGCGGGAAGAAAATCTCGATTTTGTAAAAGCCATTGTCAATAACACGATTTTATTGAATTTCCGTAATGTTTTAGTCGAAAAAAGCAAGCGATTCTATATTACGCTTCCACACGAACACTTTCTAAGAAGTTATCGATCGCGTACTAAAATACGGTCGCGGCCGAAACTTGAGACAAAAATAATCTAACAACATTTGGAGAAAATCTTTCCAAAAGCTACCAAAAAATATTATTTTGGAAAAATGTATTTCTTCAGAAAGTTTTGTCAAAATTTTATTTCTTCAAAAAATGTTGTCAAAATTTTTTTTCTTTTGGAAAATTTTGTCAAAATTTTATTTTATTTATTTTCAACATTTTATTTTTATAGAAAATTTTGTCAAAATTTTATTTCTATAGAAAATGTTGTGAAAAGTTTATTTCTATAGGAAATTTTGTCAAAAGTTTATTTCAATAGGAAATTTTGTCAAAAGTGTATTTCTATAATAAATTTTGCCAAATTTTATTGTCATAGAAAATTTTGTCCAAATTTTATTTCTATAGAAAATTTTGTCAACATTTTTTTTTTATTTATCTTTAGAAAATTTATGACGTACCATGAATTCTAGCAAACAGTCGAATTCTACCAACTGTGGCAACCGTGATTACAATACTACGGTAGTCTTTGTACACTGAAATAAAGCATGCCCAGTTCCAAAGATGTTGTCTTTACTTTAAAAAATTTGGTATTGATTCCGAGCCAAAGGAGCGGAGAATACAAGTAAGGATACTTTTAATTCTCACAATTCTCTTTTAAATTTGGGTTTTGTGTACTTGCTTCTAGGCAGCAAATTTTAATTTTTCGCTTTCTCAGCTTTATTTTCTTCATATTTATTTTGCAAATTAAGACCCGACTTCCAGTAGAAATTATGATATGTTTTAAGTAAAATACTTCTTTTGTTTTGTTTTGCTATTGTTGGTTTTGTTCTTTAATCATTGTTGTTGTTTTTGATTTCAACTTAAAACCATGCATTGTCTAAACTACAAGTGTAGCTTAACCAACAGAGGAAAATAATGTTTGTAAAATTTATTTGGGCATCAGCTTGCAGCAAAACTATCAACCAATTATCAGAATAAATTCAGGCAGTTCACTAAACCCAATAGTGAACCACACTTGAACCTTCCGAAAAAAGCTTTTACATGATAGCCGGCTTATGCCGAAATAAATTCGTATAAACATATCTCTTTTCCTTTGCCACCGTCAAATCATCGATTTGAGTGCAGTTGGCTGGGTTTATTTTGGGTATTATTTTATTTTGGGGGTGGTGATAATCCACCGCTGAAAAACTTTTTGGTGACCGGTCCAAACTGTGATTGAACCCTCGACCCTGTGTATTGAAGGCGGTCCACCAAGGCAATGGGGTACACCCTCAAAAAAAATGGCTTCTGTAACATAGCCCCAAACACATTTTGCTTCAAGCATATATATTTTCAGGATTGGTCCAAACAAAATATTGTTCGTATTGTACAAACATATTATGTTTCAACTGAATGAAATTTTCTTTGTGTATATGTATTTTTAAGGCGCCAATTGGTTACTTCCATTCTTTTACTTGGAGCATACTCTGTAGGTGTCTCTTTCTAAACACATATATGTTTATAGGCTCTTTCTAAATTAATATATATGCATCCAACATTTTATGTTCCAAACATAATATATTGTAACATACTAACATATATGTCCCAAACATGATATGCTAGTTTATGAACATTATATGCTTGCACTAATAATATTGTGTTAAAAAATTTGAGTTTCAAATATATAATTTTTACACCCAAACATATTAAAAACAGTCCTTTTCGTCCGTGTACAAAGGCAAATTTATGACAAATATATTAAAAATTAGTAGTGTAATATAATCCTTTACAATTCTTCTAGATGGTGCTCAATTTTGCTGGGATATGTATGAGAGACCACAAAATTTACATATGGGATATAGATTACAAACATCACACTACACTCGAAATGTTTCTAATTTTAGGGTTGCGTGATTTGAAGTGCACTGTAAAGAGTTGAATCCCATTGGGTCGAAGATCATTTAGTTGAAGGATTTTATATAAATATTTTTTCGAATAACAAAATAGCAATACTATTACCCACACCGACGAAAAAAATGTTTTTTATATGTTCCGATGTAAAAGCTATATGTTTGTTTATTCACGCACGCTCACGCACGTACTACTTTTAAAGACACGAACTACTTTTAAAGACACGAACTACTTTTACAGACACGAACAACTTTTAAAGACGTTCACGCGCGATTCACGACAATTCTCGTGATTCACGACAAATTCACGAACCTCACAACATTTTCCAAACGGAAATCTGCAAAGGTAACAAACTTCAAAAATAGATATAGTTCGAGAGCTAAATTAATTTCAGTTGAAATACGAGTATGAATTAAATCTTGATTTTTTTCTTCGTGAGCGTGATCTTGCAGAAATTTTATTCACACACATTCACGATTTTATTTCTCACGCACGCTCAGATTTATGTTAGTCCCAAGAATTTCGAGTCACGCGCACACCTCTATTACACACACAAACACACACACACACACACACATATATATATATATATATATATATATATATATATATATATATATATATATATATATATATATATATATATATATATATATATATATATATATATATATATATATATATATATATATATATATATATATATATATATATATATATATATATATATATATATATATATATATATATATATATATATATATATATATATATATATATATATATATATATATATATATATATATATATATATATATATATATGTTCCATACATAATTGAGTAATACCAATATATCATAATAAAATAAAATTACAATAATTTCCTAAATAGTTTGTGTTTTATTCAAAATCAACATCGGCCCTTGAAATTTTAACCACCCTTTAGTTCTTTGTAAAATTGACGAAAATTAATGAACATTTCGTTGTGTTGATGAAGAATTTAGGAAGAGTAGTTAATGGAGAATGTTTCGAAAAATTAACGAATAAAATTCGGTCTATAAGGCTTAAGAAATTACTCTGGACTTCTGTCCACAAGAAACTATATATAGTTAGAGAATAAATTCTAACTGTACATGCCGCATCGGATAAAAATTGTAGCCTTGGGAGGTCAAAACGGTATAGGTTGATATAATGGCTATACCTGTAAGTAATCCGATGTGGACCATTTTCATTACCTGACCTATAACGGTGTGAACTTCTTTCCTTGGGTATAAAAAATTTTTAACATTAAGTGAATTTACTAAATACTAAATAAATAACGAAATTTAAAATTTGCTTGTTATCGACCATCTGTTTATTGCCAAAAAGGAGTAAAAATCATGGTTGCGAAAATTAGGAGCAAAATGCCTCTTAAAATCTATTTAAAATATTTTGCTTGCCAATGAATAACAACAATAAATATCAGTCCGGCTACTGAAGTTAGCAAAGGATAATGTTATTGTTATATCTCCCGTATATTCCAGGCAGACAAGGGGAACATCACTCTTCTAATTCTTTCATTATTTTTGTAAGTTGATCCACTGTTTTGTCTCCTTTGGTTCAATTGCAAAAAAAAAAAGATTTTTCGTTGCTTTTGAAAGTGCATATCTCAAAATGTTGATATGATAAGCGGACAAAATGTTTATGATCCTTTCGGATCATTAATTTCAATGGATGAAATTTGTATTAATTGAGTCGTTGAAGTATTTAATTCAAAATATATTCTTAATTTTCGTTCATGCAGCATAGATAAACCGTCTGCAGGTTATTTATAGGCTAGTTTAACATCATGGATGTACATTTTAATGTCCATTTATTGTTTTAGTTTGCTCTTAAGTACGAATATTTTCGTTTGCCACTGTAACAATACCTTTAGGATTTATTTAATAATTAAAATATTTTACTTCACTTGTTTGTATATTTTTACTACTTTATATGTATATTTTTGTATGTGGGTATATATTTGTATATAACTATTATATAGTTTTTGTAGTTTTTACTCAAACTTTAACTTTGGGTTCCATTATAAAAATTGTGAGGTACTTACTACGATAGTAGGTATTTAGTAGTTCGAAAACCTAAATTTTTAAAAGAGTAATCCTTTTACCGCTGCATTATTCACAAAAAAGTATGAGATCTGCCAACAGTGTATATGTGTGTTATATTGATATAAAAGAGAATTTCCCCAAATGTGTTTGTATGTCTGTTTGGAAAATAATCCTTGTTCGTTTATTTCGTAAGAATTGGAAAATATTGGGTAAGAAAAGTTTTTATATAAAGATGTATACTCATAGTGAAAATATTATCTTTCACACTTATACTCTTTCAATTGATACTTTGGACTTATTTGAAGTCATTATGCATTTTTTCAATGCGAGAAGGATTTATGCATTTTTCCATTTGAGTTTGCACTTTAATTTTGACTTTTTTTGTGAAATATTCATCATGGACTTTCTTTCTCCATAAAACTATAATAACACACTATTTATAAATAAATTCTAGTTTCTTGTTTGTATTTGTATCAAAACTTAATATTTAATGCGACTGTCATCATGGAAATTTCCATAAAATATTTGAAAAGTGTACCGATTCATATCTCGGCAGACGTGGGATTTGCAATAAAATATTTGATAGTATTGCCTTTACATAGAGATAAAAGTCGCTAAAGTTAACTCAAATTTTTAGTTTTTAAGGTTTTTGAAATCCTGAAACAGCATCACATCTGAAGAAGTAGTGAGAAATCTATTCAGCGGGTGTTTAAAAAGATGACTTCTGCCCTATGACAAACATATGTAAAACTCATTGCTTCTGAAGCTGCCGAATCGTGCCGCGAATTTTAGCCGCCCAAAGCAATTTTTTTACCAGTCGACGACGCCGCCGGATATGTCGACTGATCTCGATTTAAATTAAGCAGTCTTTTAATCAAAAATATTGATTTTAATCAAAAAACTTATTGACAGTTGTGGTATTTTTTGCCAAAATTTTAAATCTTCCAACCGCAATCAATCAATATCAAGCTGCTATAATAGGTTAGGTTAGGTTAGGTGGCAGCCCGATGTATCAGGTTCACTTAGACTATTCAGTCCATTGTGATACCACATTGGTGAACTTCTCTCTTAAGGTGGGTATTAAGTTCGCGTTTAGCCGCTAAAATCGTCATTTTTTCCCGATTACTTTTCTTTAATAATCCATTTTAAGGAATACAAACTTTGTGAAAATTTGATTTGGGCTATTCCCCATCAAGTTATAATGAAATCTTCAACAAATATGTATAATTTTATGCCTTTTTTACTGATTTAGTTTTCACTTTAGTGAAAAAATGACGATTTTAGCAGCTAAACTCGAACTTAATACCCACCTTTATCACTGAGTGCTGCCCGATTCCATGTTAAGCTCAATGACAAGGGACCTCCTTTTTATAGCCGAGTCCGAACGGCGTTCCACATTGCAGTGAAACCACTTAGAGAAGCTTTGAAACCCTCAGAAATGTCAACAGCATTACTGACGTGGGATAATCCACCGCTGAAGAACTTTTTGATGTTCGGTCGAAGCGGGAATCGAACCCACGACCTTGTGTATGCAAGGCGGGCATGCTAACCATTGCACCACGGTGGCTTCCAAGCTGCTATAATAATTTTTGAAAAATTTTGCTCAGAAAATATTAATGAAATATATATTTTATTGCACGATTGGTTGTTCAACTAATCTCATTACGAATCGCATAACTTCAAATTGATTTTTTAATGGATAATTGTCCGCCGCCGAATACACAAATTTCTATCGGCATAGCAAAAATAGACCGGCTTCATTCTCTGATTGTGACCAAATGACTTTACGAAAATAAGAGAAATTAAGCCTACAGCATCTGTCCAAGTATGAGAAAAAATACAAAAAAATAATCTAAACACTATAAGCCACAATTTTTTCATTAATGTTCATTTACTAGATATGTTCAACAGAAAAATGGTATCAAAAAATATTTGTCGTTTCATTATCAAAATGCACTAAAATGAACATCAATATGGAAAATATTTTTAGTGCCTCTATTTTAAAACAACACCACAGCACAAATCTACATTGAACAGCCCAAGGAAAAGCAAAATTGAATTTTCGATTTTTTGAATTTTTCAAAATTTGAAAAAGTCGAATTTCACAAAAGCTTTTACACATCAGAAAATTTTAACAAAATCGCCTTTTAGATATTTTTTGTTGAAATTCAATAAGTCATTTTTTGTCAACAGTCGAGTTGACTTGATTTTAGAAACAATTAAAAGAAAAAAACGTTTGGAAAACGTGTACCAAAAACGTTTTTCTTTTGTTAGAGTTTTTGAATTTCTTCGAAAATTTAAAATTTTTATCACCAAAGAAATTCAAAATTTGTTACAAAATTTTTATTTTTTCGATAAAAAAATTATTTTTGAACCAACAACACAGTCCATTTCGTTTATATCAAGCACTGTTCTTTTAATAAGACACATTTTACAGTTTCATAGTATAAATTTAATATAGTAGTATGTAATGTTGAACACCTTTTCGGAATCTTCCGAACATATCTGGAATATATGTAAAAAACCAAAAAAAAAAAAAATTTTTGGTGTTCGGTCGAAGCAGTGATCGAACACAGGACTCTTGGTATGCAAGGCGGACGTACCAACCACTACTCCACGGTGCCCAACTGAATGTTAAAGTTAAAATAAAGTTTGTTAAAATAAAGTTTGTTTAACCGGCTCGTGGGCGCCGCAATCTATGCTATATAAATATAACTTATACGGATAATAGTCTATTGATGACATTAGCAGCTACATAGTTTAGTGGATAGTGTGTTGGCTTACAAATTGCATGGTCCGCGGTTCGATTCTCCGTCCAGACGAAAGGTAAAATTAATAAAATCATCATGGCATGTGTTGCAAGAATGTTAGTCCTACTTTCTCTGCAAAACTTTAAGTAAATCGGCATGAAATTTTGACCTCTGGGGCCATATAAGTTCGTATCGGACGAAAGATATATATGGCAGCTATATCTAAAGCTGAACCTATTCCAACTAAATTTGGCACGCATAGTAAAAATGTTATTTACATTCCCTGAGCACAATTTTAAGTAAATTGGAGGAAAATTGTGATCTACGGTGGTCATATCTGTAAATCGGACGACAGATATATATGGAAGCTATATCAAAATCTGAACCGATTTCAACCAAATTCTGTGTGCATATTTATAATGTTAATTCTACTCCCTGTGCAAAATTTCAAGTAACTTGAAGTAAACCTTTGGTCTCTGGGGCCATAGGAGTGTAGCTATATAAAGGAGCTACATCTAAATCTGAACCGATTCCGATTCAACCAAATTCGGTACGTATATTTATAATGTTTATACTACTCCCTGTGCAAAATTTCACGTCAATCGGAACAAAAGATTGGCCTCTGTGTGTAAATAGTGCGAAAGCTACATATGAGAGCTATATCTGAATCTGAACCGATTTGACTGATATTTTGCAAAATTTACGAGATTCACAAAATATTCGATTATACTAAATTGGAAGAAACTCGGTTAATAAATACGTCATTTATGACCAGATCGGTTATAAATATGTATGGCAGCTATATCTAAATCTGAACCGGTTTTTTCCGAAATCAATAGGGATCGTCTTTGAGCCGAAAAAGAACCCTATGCCAAATTTGAGGACGATCGGACATAAACTGCGAGCTGGACTGACTACTCCTTCTCGGCGTTACATACAAATGCACAAATTTATTATAACCTGTACCATATTAGTGGTGAAGGGTATAATTATAAAACCAAATAATTTCTTCTACATTGTTTGTATTACAAACAAGTAAGGAAAGTCTAAAGTCGGGCGGGGCCGACTATATTATATCCTTCACCACTTTGTAAGTCCACATTTTTGATACCATATCAAATCCGTCCATGTGTTGGATGCTATATGAAGTGGTTTCACTGGAATGTGGAACGCCGTTCGGACTCGGCTATAAAAAGGAGGTCCCTTGTCATTGAGCTTAACATGGAATCGGGCAGCACTCAGTGATAAGAGAGAAGTTCACCACTGTGGTATCACAATGGACTGAATAGTCTAAGTGAGCCTGATACATCGGGCTGCCGCATAACCTAACCTAACCTAACCTATATGAATCCATACACATATATTCTGTATATCTGAGCAGATCTGTACAGAGTTCTGCAATACTTATAGATTTTACATTTATGTCGGCTAATGCGCTGAGGTGGAACACAATGTTAGTAAAAAACAAGTAAGGAAAGTCTAAAGTCACATCAGTCAAATCATTGGGGGCTATATATAAAGGTTTGTCCCAAATATATTTAAATATCACTCGATCTGTACAGAATTTAATAGACTTCTACAAAATCTATAGACTCAAAATTTAAGTCGGCTAATGCACTAGGGTGGAACACAATGTTAGTAAAAAAATTTAAATCTGAAGCAATTTTAAGAAAACTTCGCAAAAGTTTTTTTATGATTTATCGCACGATATATATTTATTAGAAGTTTAGGAAACTTAGAGTCATTTTTACAACTTTTCGACTAAGCAGTGGTGATTTTACAAGGAAAATGTTGGTATTTTGACCATTTTTGTCGAAATCAGAAAAACATATATATGGGAGCTATATCTAAATCTGAACCGATTTCAACCAAATTAGGCACGCATAGCTACAATGCTAATTCTACTCCCTGTGCAAAATTTCAACTAAATCGGAGTAAAAAATTGGCCTCTGTGGTCATATGAGAGTAAATCGGGCGAAAGCGATATATGGGAGCTATATATAAATCTGAACCGATTTCAATAAAATTTGGCACGCATAGCTACAATGCTAAATCTACTCCCTGTGCAAAATTTCAACTAAATCGGAGTTAAAAGTTGGCCTCTGTGGCCATATGAGTGTAAATCGGGCGAAAACTATATATGGGAGATATATCCAAATCTGAACCGATTTCAACCAAATTTGGCACGCATAGTTACAATGCTAATTCTACTCCTTGTGCAAAATTTCAAATAAATCGGAGCAAAAAATTGGCCTCTGAGGTCATATGAGTGTAAATCGGGCGAAAGCTATATATGGCAGCTATATCCAAATCTGAACCGATTTCAACCAAATTTGGCACGCATAGTTACAATGCTAATTCTACTCCCTATGCAAAATTTCAACTAAATCGGAGCAAAAAATTGGCCTCTGTGGGCAAATGAGTGTAAATCGGGCGAAAGCTATATATGGGAGCTATATCTAAATCTGAACCGATTTGGCTGATATTTTGCAAGTTTTTCGAGACCCATAAAATATTCGGATTTACGGAATTTGAGGAAGATCGGTTGATATACACGCCAATTATGACCAGATCCGTGAAAAGTATATATGGCAGCTATATCTAAATCTGAACCGATTTTTTCCAAAATCAATAATGATCGTCTTTGAGCCGAAACAGGACCCTATACCAAATTTACACTCATATGACCACAGAGGCCAATTTTTTGCTCAGATTTAGTTGAAATTTTGCACAGGGAGTATAATTAGCATTGTAGCTATGCGTGCCAAATTTGGTTGATATCGGTTCAGATTTAGATTTAGCTTCCATATATATGTTTTTCTGATTCCGACCAACATTTTCCTTGTAAAATCGCCACTGCTTAGTCTAAAAGTTGTAAAAATGACTCTAATTTTCCTAAACTTCTAATACATATATATCGAGCGATAAATCATAAATAAACTTTTGCGAAGTTTTCTTAAAATTGCTCCAGATTTAAATGTTTCCCATATTTTTTTACTAACATTGTGTTCCACCCTAGTGCATTCGCCGACTTAAATTTTGAGTCTATAGATTTTGTAGAAGTCTATCAAATTCTGTCCAGATCGAGTGATATTTAAATGTATGTATTTGGGACAAATCTTTATATATAGCCCCAACACATTTGACGGATGTGATATGGTATCGAAAATTTAGATCTACAAAGTGGTGCAGGGTATAATATAGTCGGCCCCGCCCGACTTTAGACTTTCCTTACTTGTTTTTTACTAACATTGTGTTCGACCCTAGTGCATTATCCGACTTAAATTTTGAGTCTATAGATTTTGTAGAAGTCTATCAAATTCTGTCCAGATCGAGTGATATTTAAATGTATGTATTTGGGACAAATCTTTATATATAGCCCCAACACATTTGACGGATGTGATATGGTATCGAAAATTTAGATCTACAAAGTGGTGCAGGGTATAATATAGTCGGTCCCGCCCGACTTTAGACTTTCCTTACTGGTTTTGTCTATAGATGTGTAATAGAGTGATAGGAAAATTTGAGTAATTTTAATAAGTTTTCGACTTAGCAGTGGCGTTTGATTGCAATCAAATTTCACAAGCATAGTTACTATGTTGAGTCTACTCCCTGTGGAAAAAGTCACGTAAATCGTATAACAACTTTGACCTCTGTGGTCATATGACCGAAAATCGGGCGAAAGATATATATCAAAATCTGAACCGATTTCAACCAAAATAAGCACGCATATGCAGAACCTTAATTCTACTGCCTTGCAAAGTTTTAAGTTCAATTCTACTCCCTCTGCAAAATTTCACGTAAATCAGAGTATCACTTTTGCCTCTGTGGGCATATTAGTCCAAATCAGGCGAATGATATATACGGGAGATATATCTAAATCTGAACCGACTTCAACTAAATTTTGCACAATTAACGATACTATAAAACGTACTCCTTGTGCAAAATTTCAAGCAACTCAGGGCAAAACTCTGGCTTTTGAGGCCATATAAATCCAAATCGGACGAAAGATATATATGGGAGCTATATCTAAATCGGAACCGATTTTAACCAAATTAAGCACACTTAACGATAGGTTAGGTTAGGTTAAAGTGGCAGCCCGATTAAGATTCAGGCTCACTTAGACTATTCAGTCCATTGTGATACCACATTAACTAAAAGTACCTATTACATATGAGCACTTCTAGTTTTAACCGCTGAACCTTCTTGATTATTTTTCTTTGTTGAACCAACCAGATTGTTCCAAAAATATTAGCAGACTGCTTAAGTTAACGTTTTCCAGATCCGCCAGTAATCTGAAGCTATATGCTCCTAAAAGTTGCTTGCGCTTTACACAAAATGCAGGACACTCACACAAGAGGTGTTTAATTGATTCTTTTTCCTCCGCATCATGACAGCTCATACAATAGTCATTATACTTCGCGCCAATAGTTTTTGCAAAATCTCCTATCAGGCAGCGACCCGTTATAGCAGATATCAGGAGTGATATCTGACGTCTCGAGAACATTAGCATATCTAGTGTGCGGTTTAAGTTGAAATGGGGCCATATTTGCTTGGTGTCGTTACAACCCTTGCAATTCTCCCATCGAACATTTGCCATCATAACAGCCTTCTCACGCAGCATGAGCTTGCAGGTAGCTAGGGGCATACCAACAAATTCTAGTTCCCCTGGAATATGTAAGGTAGTCCCTAGCCTTGCCAACTCATCGGCTTCGCAGTTCCCCGGTATGTTCCTATGGCCAGGCACCCATATTAGGTGAATATTGTACTGCTCAGCCATCTCATTGAGAGATTTGCGGCAATCGATGGCCGTTTTCGAGTTGAGGAACACAGAGTCCAAGGATTTTATTGCAGGTTGACTGTCTGAGTATATATTAATGCCCACATTTTTTGGAACATTACTTCTCAGCCAATTCGCCACCTCTCTTATTGCTAATATTTCAGCCTGAAAAACACTACAGTGATTAGGTAATCTTTTCGCTATTTGAAGTTCCAGATCATTAGAATATACTCCGAAACCCACTTGTCCATCCAATTTGGAGCCATCAGTGTAGAAATCTATATATTCTTTATTCCCCGAGGTCTGTGTGCACCACGCCTCACTGTTGGGGATTAGAGTCTCAAACTTTTTGTCGAAAAGTGGACTCGCCAAAGTGTAATCCACTACGTTAGGCACATCTGACATTATTTTGAGGACAGAACTGTGACCGTAACCATTTTCCGACCACAGCGATAGTTCGCGCAACCGCACAGCCGTTGTTGCAGCTGACTGTTTGGCCAAAATGTCTAAAGGCAATAGATGCATCATGACATTAAGGGAATTTGTTCCTGTCTTGCTGAATGCGCCTGAAATACACAAACACGCCATACGCTGAACTTTATCTAAACCAGTCGGTTTCTGAAGTGCCGGCCACCAGACTACAACACCATATAGCATTATAGGTCTAACCACTGCCGTGTATAGCCAATGCACAATTTTTGGTTTTAGTCCCCACTTTTTTCCTATTGCCTTTTTGCACGAGTACAAAGCTACAGTTGCCTTCCTCGCCCTTTCTTCAATATTAAGCTTAAAGTTCAGCTTCCTGTCCAAAATAACGCCAAGGTATTTTGCACAATCACCAAAGGGAATTTCAATACCCCCTAAGGAAATAGGCCTAACCGTGGGAGCCTTGCGATCTTTGCAGTACATGACTAATTCTGTCTTTGCAGGATTTACCCCAAGACCATTGTCTTTCGCCCATTGTTCAGTCATCCGGAGGGCCCTCTGAATAATATCTCTGATTGTGGATGGGAATTTTCCCCTGACTGCCAGAGCTACATCATCTGCGTATGCCACCACTTTTATTCTTTCTTTTTCTAGAGTAACCAGAAGGCTATTTATAGCAACATTCCAAAGAAGAGGTGATAGAACTCCTCCTTGGGGAGTGCCTCTGTTCACATACTTTTGTATGTTTGCTTGTCCTAGTGTGGCTGAAATACGTCTCTTCATTAGCAGTTCGTCTAACAGCCTGAGTATACATGGATCAACATTCAGAGTTGTCAGTCCATTTAATATCGAGCTCGGATGGACATTATTGAATGCCCCTTCGATGTCTAGAAACGCCACGATTGTGTATTCTTTGACAGATAGTGAGCTTTCAATAAAGCTGACTAGTTCATGTAGTGCGGTCTCAGTAGACCTGCCCTTCGAGTATGTATGCTGTCGTTTCGAGAACAAACTTGAATCGATGCTAGTTCTAAGATAAATATCTATCATCCTCTCCAGAGCCTTAAGTAGGAATGAGGATAAGCTGATTGGTCGGAAATCCTTCGCCCTCGAGTGAGAGGCTTTTCCCGCTTTAGGTATGAAAACGACTTTTGTTTCCCTCCACTTTCCTGGGATATATGATAAGTTGATACATCCTTTATATATCACCGACAACCAGGGGATAATTTTGTCAGTTACAGCTTGTAACTCCGCCGGAGTAATTCCATCAGGTCCAGGGGATTTGAATGGTCCAAAGCTATTTAGCGCCCATCTTATTCTAGTTTCCGATACAATTTCCTCGACAGGAAACGATCGCTGAGCAACTGTGGCACCGCCAGTACATGGTTCAACCGTCTGATTTCCAGGAAAATGTGTGTCCAATAGTACCTCCAGCGTCTCCTCACTGGACGTTGTCCAATTGCCCTCCGATGTTTTAATGAAACCTGGAGCGGAGTTGGTGGATGCTAGAACCTTCCGTAGTCTGGAAGCCTCGGACGTATTCTCAATACTGCTGCAGTAAGCATTCCAAGAGTTATGCTGAGCCTTTCTCAGTTCTCGCTTGTATCCTCTCAGATTCTTCTTGTAAGCGTCCCAGTCCTCAGGGGCTCTGGTGGACTTTGCCTTGTTAAAGAGCTTCCTGCAGGATTTCCTCATATTACTTAATTCCGTAGACCACCATGGTGGTCGATGTTTCCCCCTTGGCTTTCCTCTAGGG
This sequence comes from Haematobia irritans, assembly GCF_050003625.1. NCBI lineage: Eukaryota > Metazoa > Arthropoda > Insecta > Diptera > Muscidae > Haematobia > Haematobia irritans. The sequence goes on from NC_134400.1 coordinate 60,306,005, forward strand.
CATGCAGCTTTCAGTAAGATGTTGAAGGCCTTAGTAATCCGCTCCACTGCGTGTTCGATATCTTGCACATTTCTCATATTTGTCTCTGTTATTTCCGGTATCATCATATTGAACGATTCCCTATACCTATTCCAGTCAGCTTTCCTAACATTTGGCGGAAATATGATCTTGGTGATATGAACATCAAATTTGAAACTGATGTAGCGATGATCTGAGAAGCTGTGTTCACTTAAAACCTGCCACTCAGATATCATTTCATTCAGTTCTTGCGAGGCCAAGGTGATGTCCAAAACCTCTTGCCTGTTTTTAGTGACAAAGGTTGGGACATCTCCCTTGTTGCAAACTACCAGATTAGTACGCAAAATAAACTCTATTAGCGACTCTCCCCTTGCATTAGTATCACAACTTCCCCATATACTATGATGTGCATTCGCATCGCATCCCATAATGAGTTTCGTCTTTGTTTTCAGTGACTCCTCCACTAAGGTCTTAACGACATATGGAGGCATCTCCCTGTCATGTCCCATGTAGACCGAAGATACCCAATATTTGCATTTGGCTATTTCTAAACTGGCAACGACAGTTTCTGTATTGCACATTGAAGGAAGCAGAAACAAGTTGAGCTCGTTTTTAGCAATTATACAGGCTCGATTTACATCATTACCAGTAAACTGCAATAGTTTGAACCCCGGAGTACTTAATTCACATATTTTGTTTCTATAAACATATGGTTCTTGAATAAGAACCCCTTTCATCAGGAGAACTTTTAAGGCAGCACATGCAGCCTTACAATGATGAAGATTTATCTGGAGGATCCGTAGGACCATCGAGATTTTCAACAACCGTCACATCAGCCGCTTCAATCGAGTCATCAAGAATGTCCTCTTCAGAGATATCGGTGACTCTCGCAATAACCATCGGTTCAACTTTGGTGAGTTCTGAGGCAGTAGAAGCCTCCTCACGCATACGGTATCTATCCATGTCTTCAAATGTCTTGGTATCCCCCTCGACTTCGCAAGAGGATCCGCTTACTTCTGATTCAGACAGAGGCTTGTCCATTTCTGAATCCTTTAGCTGATCGTTTTTATACACCTTCATTTGGATATAATGAAAGCCATAACATACACGGCCCTGGGACTTTGCTAGATGTGGCAAAGACTGAGTGTTCAATATAAACACTGCATGCCGTCTTGGCCCATCCACTTCATCCAAACGGCCAACCTTCCAATCAGCTGTTGGAAGATCTGGATTGCATTGTTTCAGTCTATTTAAAATAGATTCAGGGTCAGGAGGGTTTGCAGGTATCTACGCATGTGCTCTTGGTCTAGCCGGTATGTCTTTCTTCTCGACTAACTCTAGAGCAGCTCCTTCCCAAACTTCACCAATTAGTATCAGAGCAGCTTTAAAACATTCTATAGACCTCTGGTCCTCAAATGCGACTAGCTTAAATCGTCCTTGATACCAACCAGCCTCTTGGTGTCGAGGATCTGGGCCGGGAAACTTTTCCAGCACCTGTGAGTAGACGCCAGACAAAGCATTCTCAATTTCCCCCCATTTTTGCTTTGGAACCATACCGTCCAATGCTCCTTTATTTATGATAGCCATCACAAGGCTGTCTTTAGCAACTGAGGCAAACGATCGTTGATCCCTTTTGGAGGATGGCAGCTCATCCGGTGATCGTTCCCTTTTTCCAGCCTCAAGAATTCCTTGAGCCCATTTTAATGAATCGCTTTGTTTAGCCGACAACGTGCTTGGGTCGACTGATCCTAATTTCTTTAGGATAAACAAAGCATTTCTGCGTTCTTTGAATCTCTTTCGTGAGGGATTACCTCCTTTTGATGCCGTTACCTTGGAAAAGGTCCGACTTGTCAAATTGTCGCCACCTGTCGACCCGTCTACAGGTCGACTAATTGGGCCTAACTCTTGGTCATTGCCCAAATTTATAACTCCAGTCGATACCCGTCCACTGGGCCCTGAAGTTAGCAACCCAGTGGATGTCTTTGAATTTCTCTGCATGGTGGCCTAATATCCCACCACACTTGAAATTCGTAGTAGGTACTTATTACGATGATTTTATCCGCTATTAAAAAACACGTCCGTTCCGTTCGACGGTTGAAATAGACACTTAACGATACTATTAAACGTACTTGTTGTGCAAAATTTTAAGCAAATCAGGGCAAAACTCTGGCTTTTGGGGCCATATAAGTCCAAATCGGTCGAAAGATATATATGGGAGCTATATCTAAATCTGAACCGATTTCAACTAAATTTGGTACAATTAACGATACTATTAAACGTAACCCAAAATCAATAGCGATTGTCTTCTACCCGAAGAAAGACGTTATGTCAAATTTTAGGACGATCGGACTTAAACTGCGACCTGTACTTTGTGCACAAAATTACATATACAGACGGACGGACAGACAGACAGACAGACGGACATCGCTAAATCGACTCAGAATTTAATTCTAAGCCGATCGGTATACTAAAAGATGGGTTTTTGACAATTATTTCTTGGTGTTACATACAAATGCACAAACTTATTATACCCTGTACCACAGTAGTGGTGAAGGGTATAAAAAGGTGCTAAGAACTATAAAGATGTGAAGGAAAATTCAATTAGGCAAAAATATTGTTTTTTTTTTGAGATAGTCTTTATGAAATTGTTTTTATATCCTGGAAAAGAATAAACGTTTATCACAAAAACTATATTTTTTTGCGTGTACCAGTCAATGATATGTAAACTCTCCCAAAGAGGAATTACCCTTACTTTGGAATATTCCTATGAACAGGTGCATATTCTTAGATTACTGAGTCACTAGCGAGGAGAATGACCGGAAAGCAAATAAAAATTCTTGCCCTAAATGTCAACCTATTGTGCAAATATTTTCATTTATTTGTTTATCGCAAGTTATATTAAAGAATTCCGCTTTTAACGAACTTAATTAAATGTATATGACAACACTGGTGAAATGTAATTATCAAATATGAATATGGCTTTTATGTGAAAAAATGTCTCTACTTTACAACACATTTGGGGAGATTAAGGTTTTTGTAACAAACTTTTACAATTTCATATGAAACATAAGCTTTTAATTCTTGTTTCTTGTAAATTAAATTAAAAAAACAACAGTAATTTAATTGATTTTCTGTTATAAAACTTCATGCAAGTACATTGATTTTTTTTCTTTGACAGATAGTTTGGATTTTTACTCTTTTGTAATTGAGTTTGCCAACATTTAACCAAACAAAAAAAAGACGGAAAATGTATCAAAGTTTTTTTGGCTGTTGTGTTTTAGTTTTTGTGCTGGTAAATTTTACAGATGTTAACAATTGCTATAGTTTCAGATGGTGGCGCTTAGATACAATGTCTCATTTTTTCGATTTGATGTTTTGTCCTCTTTTTGTTGATTTTTTTCTTTTTGGAAAATCACCATCAACAATTTTCCTGTGATAACAAAATTTACAATGAGTATATGCTTTTCAAAGTTTTTTTTCTATTTTTTTATTTTTTATTTTTGTGCAATTGTTTATGTTCTTAGTTTTGGAGTTGCGTTTCCTTTTTTTGTTGTTTTCTACATTATCAATAGTTTTATAAAAATATGCTCATTTATCCACTTTTTGTATTGGTTACTTCATATATACAGCTGAAATTCAATCGTAACCATAGGTTTTCAATAGCAGCTAGAGTATGGACTTTAATTCAATATTGAGTCTTTGTTCTTGTTCTTGCTTTTTTTAGTCAATTGCATTTGATGTCAATAAATATAGATTTGGTATTTCAGTAAATATTTTGTTGTTCATTTTTACACTGATGTTCCATTTTAGTTGGATTATAATTACAGCTTTAAATATGCAATGATTTGGTATTTGCTAGTGATATAGATGTCTTTTAATTTAAAATGGGTATAAAAATTAAAGCTACAACAAGCTAAATACAATTAAATTTAAATGGTAGAATGACAATTATGAAAATGATAAATTATTTCCATTGTTCAAGGATTTTTATGCTATATACTTTTTGCAGTTATAGAAGCCGTCTCGACTGCCATTTTATCCATTTTTGCTTATGTATCATCCATAGAGGAGAGACATAAATAACTCAGAGTTTTGTTAAGAATCTCATATAGGAGTATGTGTTTGTTTTAGATCGCCAACTAACTTTAACTTAATTAATTTTTCTCTCACTCGGTGCGTTTATATGGTAGTTGTGCTCTAATGCTCAGTCCATGAAGAAAATTTCCTAATAGTTTTCAATGTTTTTCATTTAATTGCTCTAGTCGTACTTAGAAGCAAAAGAGAATATTGTATTCGTTTCAATTTTAAAGATGTGTGACTGTATGGGTGTCTGTGTGTTTAACATTTTTAAGTCTTTCCGGAAATGTACATATTTTGCAAACAAAAAACAAAAAAAAAAAAAAAAACAACTGGAACAGATATCATAAATGATTATCTTAGACCAAACTTCAGTGAAATTAGTTAATTAATTAGAGCAAGATTACAATGATTTGGAAAATCTTATGGTACGGCCTGATGCGATATATATTAAATTTGGACAAAATATTTATTAAAAGCTGAGGGTAATGTGACCAAAAATCGATATAGATGAGCTGACGAAAGTACATTAAGGACTAAACTATAGTACTTTTAGAAAAAAGTCAACGATCGTTTCGATAGCGATCTAACTTTATTTTGCTTCATGGAAATTAGTTGAACGTGACTGTTCTGGTACATACATGTATCGATTTCGTGATGTGTCACACTTAAGAGGTGTTTTGGGCTACTCCCTACTGCGCAGAGACCTGAAAAATTTACACGAACAAATTTTCTGTGTGGACCAAGTGTGTTAAAACACAAATATACAAAAGATTCTGAAACTTAGATGTGCTTTTTATATACTTTGCACATTTTATTGAGCAAAATCAGTTGAATATGCCCTCACTGAAAAAAGTTTATTTGGATCCAAAGATTTTGACCTTTCTTTAAGGATATTGGTATTGATTCCGAGCCAAAGATGCGGCTTCTTTAAAATAAGGACATTTTTTACGGACCTCCCTGGCTTTAAATCTAAGATCGATACAATTAAAATTAGCTACGGATCTCATTCATTGAATTTTTATTCTCTGTTTTCGATATATTAATAAAGGTATTTATGTACAAACAAATTCCAGTTTCAAAATCCAAATTATGACAAGTACTTCAAAGTAAAAACTGTTTTCTTAATGCTAAAACGAACTTTAAATCAAAGATGCAAATCCTTAAAATAAGTCTTAGCCTATATTTGAAGCGTTTTTATCTTAAATTTAAAAATTCAATAAGTCAGTTGAGTAAAAGACGATTTCTTTAAATTAAAAATGTTTTTCTTTATTTTAAGGAATATTTGCCTTGCTTCATAGATCTACAACTTCAACAGAGGGACGCAAAATTTCAAGATTTGTGTCCTGAATTTAATGAAAAAAATGTTAGAAGCAAGGATTATAAACATTCTTTTAATTAAAATGTCATTATTTTAAAGAATTTTGTCCATAGCATTGCGTAAATTTCGAGTCCTAAAATTTAAGTTGCATAATCTTTATTAGGTCAATAGTTTTTTCAGTGCTGAAATAGAATTTTATAAAATTCTAAAATTTCTAAAAAAATTTTCTGACTTGTATATTTTTCGGGGTTGTTTTTAATTTCTGCCACATTCTAATGTAATTTCACCAGCAAAATATGTTTAGCAGGTATACCGGTATGAAATGAGTTTTTTCATGTGGAACCCATTTTCCACACTTTTGGATCTTTCCCATTGCTTTTATACGATCGGAAATTGTTTGTTGTGCAACATTTAATATTGCTGCCATTTGCCATAACGATTTCCGTAAATCATCACTCTCTGGTACAAAATTCGACATTTTTAACACGATGATGTTGTCTGTTCAATGACTTGATGTTTACAAAATATTTTTCGCAGATGTCACAAACAAACAAAAAATAAGGGCTCGTTCACCGCAAATGTCCCCTATTGAGACATTTGTATCTTGACGCTCACTTCATATCGGTATACTTAGTATTCTATTGTTCCTGTCTGCCAATAAAGTGTATTGCAGAAAAATATCAGCTGTTTACAGAAACTCCAAAAAGTTTTTTCATGTGAGAGTCAGAACAACTCACTTTTTGAGAGGTGTGAAGAATGTGTGATGTGTGGTGTACAGTGCAGTGAAACTCAGGACCAAGCATGAATATTTGTTGAATTTTGCCCAATTTGTGTGTTAGTTATTTTTTATTTACTTTAATGACAAGAACTGAAAATGAGATAGAAAGCTTTATGCAAATGAAGTACACAATTTTACTAAACACGAAATTTTAACAGTTCTACACGCACAGACATGGCTGCCGCATCCATTACGGACATGGCTGCCGCATCCATTTAATGCTTATCTAGAGTAGTCAATCGTCGCGAAAACCATGTAAAAATAATTTTCGAGCGGAGAAAAATATATGCTGGCAATAAGCATTTAAATGGTTCTCAAATGCCGCAAACATGTTCTATTATTTAAATGAAAGTATTTGAGACCATTACATGTTCGGGAAAATCATGTACCTGACCATTCAATATTTTTACTTTTTTTGCAGAGAAAAAAGTATTTTTATAGGTTACGTATAGACATGTCTAGAACCATTACATGGCCATAAAGACTATGTATTGTTTTCGTGACCATTTAATTTTGTATTTTTTTGCAGCGAAAAGAATTTTATAAAAACATTGCGCAGGTACACACGATTTTCAATTTGCGCGTCAGTCGTGTGTTGATTGTTTCTTGGAATGGACGAAGAATATGGAATAACTGTGTTTTGTGTTAATTTATTTATTCAGAAGTGGCACGTGGTTTTATGTAAACACAAAAAAGGAAAGTGTAATTGAAAAAAATACCTGTTCTGCATTTGATATATGGTATAATTTATTTTTATTTGAAGTTACATGATGTCTGCGTTGGTACATTTGATGGACACGAAGTAAATATGTAATGATTACTTATTGTTGAAATTGAACCAAAATAGAGTGTGTAAAAATATGTGATGTTTGCATTATAAATACAAATAAACAACGAATTAGTGTATAAATAAATAAAAACAAATAAATAAAGTTAATTTTGTGTTTTCTTTTCTCAAGTGGCGTCGTTTTCTCGACGACGAAAAAGTTTTTTCATAAAGATCAAAACATTTTAGGTTGTGACCATGTTCTTTTAACTGGAGGAAAAACATTTTTGACGAATACCATAACATTTTAGATCGTGACCATTGTCTTTTGATTCAAACTAATTTTTTTTCCATGTTAGTCTGATATCAATGCAGGCTGGTTCAACGTCCAAATCATTTAAACTAGAAATTATTACAATATTTATTCGAGCTTATTGGACAGGAAGATTAAGGGTATTGACATTATTAAGTTACTGAAAAGAAAATGCCAGATACCCATCTAGCAAGCCTGACTATACATATATGTTTCAGTGTTGGCCACTACACATTTCCATAGTCTTTAGCGATACCTGGCCGGGTGAGATGATTCAATTTGGTTCTTTTATGTTAATTTCTTATGAAATTTACATACGAAAATTATTCTTCCCAAATTTAACCATTTTTCCACCCGCACTGTGCATCATATTTTTATCATATAATAACATTTTAGATGAGGACAATTTTATTTTTCTTAGAACCATGTTCACTGAGCAAACATGGTTGCAGGTGAATATGTTACATGGTCGCCGCATATAGCTCTTATCATATTATTTTGCTCTTCGAATATGATTGTGACAATCATGTTTCTTCTCTGCGTGTACCGACCTAAGAAAGTCGAACAATTTCACTGTCGCATACTGTAACGGCGAAAGTCGTTACACTTGTTTTCGCCTCACCATTTTCTTTTGTTTTAATCAATACCCATGAAGTCATTTTGTTAAGTTTGCTTTTATGAATTGTTTTATTTTATTTGCCCTTGAAATATATTTTTTGAGTTATCCTATAAGTTTGAAGCATTAATTTCTCTCATGCGAGATAAAAGATGTCGGCTGGGTAAGCATAAGAATTGTTGCTGGGCACATGAGTGGTAAACAAGGTACCGTTACCGGTTAGAAACAACACAACACCCTCATGCAAAATAGGTATGAACCACAAAGAGACAAAGCTATAAAAGGAAGAAGACAATTGAAACCGGTCTCTTTTGTGACGACACGTGGACGAAGCAACACAGGTGAGTAGAGTAGAAAAAAATCAGTGATAAAATAACATAGTGAAATGAACTAAACCTAGTGAAAACGGTTGGTAATTTTCAAGGTGACCGGGGTTGATATTATTATTCCGCGAAGCGAACAGCAACTCTATTTTTACTCCGCTTATTTCTTTGTCATTGACTAATTACGCGTGACTGTCCAAGGTCATTTAGAACTCGAATCACGGTTTGTGTTCCGAACGCGGTCACAACCCCTTCCGTGCAAGTGATCTTCACTCTGACTTGTGTTCCGAACTCGGTCACAGTCATAACCCTTCGTCAGGCATGTTATCATAGTTCAAGGTCACGGCCAAGGGCAACCGCGAATAACACGTGTTTAGTCGACATTTCCGTTAACCTCCATTATATCCACGTTCTGTGTTCCGAACGCGGTCACAGTCATATCTCCTCACCAGTTACGTCGTCACTATTCAAGGTAACCGTCAAATTTGATTGCGAGTCGCGTTATCATAGTTCAAGGTCGCGGTCAAGGTCATCCGAGAATAACGCGTGTTCCTGCCTTGATTTTCTTCCGTTCTGTGTTCCGACTGCGGTCGCAGACACGTAATTTCTCTTGCTTCACTCTAATTATCACGGCTGTGTTCCGAACGTGGTCACAGACACGTCACCGCCGGTGTTTTACTCACGTTATCTAGTCTTGTGTTCCGAACGTGGTCACAGACACGTCACCGCCGGTGTTTTACTCACGTTATCTAGGCTTGTGTTCCGAACGCGGTCACAGTCACGCTTTCCGTTTTCTTGAAGATCATTCTTGCTTGGACTAGTGTTCCGAACACGGTCACTGTCCTATTCCGTTCGTCAGTCACGTCGTCACAGTTCAAGGTCACTGTCAAGGTCATTCGAGGATAACGCGTGTTTCTGCCTTGATTTTCTTCACTCTAATTATCACGGCTTGTGTTCCGAACGTGGTCACAGACACGTCACCGCCGGTGTTTTACTCACGTTATCTAGTCTTGTGTTCCGAACGCGGTCACAGTCGTGCTTTCCGTTTTCTTGAAGATCGTTCTTGCTTGGACTAGTGTTCCGAACACGGTCACTGTCCTATTCCGTTCGTCAGTCACGCCGTCACAGTCCAAGGTCACGGTCAAGGTCATTCGGACATAAAACGTGCTCTCATCGTCGTTTCCATCGCCAATTGCTTCACCCGTAAACTTCTCCCGCCTAACGTGCGCTGTGTTCCGAACGCGGTCACAGTCACGTCCCCGCCCGTGTTTCACTCACGTTATCTCGACTTGTGTTCCGAACGCGGTCACAGTCACGCTTTCGGGTTTCTCGAAGATCGTTCGTTCCTGGACTAGTGTTCCGAACACGGTCACTGTCCTATTCCGTTCGTCAGTCACGTCGTCACAGTTCAAGGTCACGGTCAAGGTCATTCGGACATAAAACGTACTCTCATCTTCGTTTCCATCGTCATTTGCTTCACCCGTAAACTTCTCCCGTCTCACGTGCGCTGTGTTCCGAACGCGGTCACAGTCACGTCCCCGCCCGTGTTTCGCCCACGTTATCCCCATCTGTGTTCCGAACGCGGTCACAGTCACATCACTTCCCGTGTTTTACCTACGTTATCCCCATCTGTGTTCCGAACGCGGTCATAGTAACGTTTTCCATTTTTCAAGGTCATCCGTAAGTAACACGTGTTTTTCATCTTTGTCTTCTCCGGTACTCACCTCGCCTGCCAACTACTCACGACTGCCGTGCTCTGTGTGCCGAACTCGGTCACAGCTCTGTCTCCACCCTATTCGTAGCGTCATAGGTCAAGGACGTCATCAAGGTCATTCGCCCATAAGTTGTTTTCTAGCCGACCGTTAACCAAAACTGTGTTCCGACCCCGGTCACAGATAGGGCACCAACACCACCGATATCGCGCTGAATAAGTGTTCCGAATCCGGCCACGGCCTCGCCTGTCCTTTCCAGCTCCACGCCTTAGAGCCTCCAGCTGTGTCAACCAGCAAGCAGCACAGTTTCGTAGTATAGTTCACCATACACGAATAAACCAATAAAGCATAAAACAAAACAAAACATTGCCGTTTTCTTCCGCTGTCACTTTCCCCTATAAATTTCTGTGACGGACCCTTCCCCCGCGAGCTAACCCCAGCAGACGGAGGAAACTCGTCGTTACAATACCGAGATAAAATCTTAGTTGCGGTCGAATACCAATTTTGTCAAATTGGTTTTACTTAACTGCACTAGTTACATTTCTAATTGTTTGATAGCCTCTCTGACTCCAATATAATTGCCAAAATTGTAGAATAAATATCTGTAGTAGTCAAACAAACCACGTTTTCCAAGCAAACTTGGCAATATTTTCTCTATGATGCACTCAAAATCAAGTGTTGTACAAACTGCGTACCACAAATTCACATTTCGTACATGTTAAGTGTAGCTGATTTCCCTACAGTAAATTGGTGTAAATTAGCAATGACCCATCATAGGACTGCACCAGTTTATGGTAATTTTTAAATGTTCATATATACTAATAAATTCTGTAGCCGCTTGATATTAAAAATTTGTTGGAACCACACATTTACTAAAATACAATTAAAATTATTGATTATTCAAGATTTTGGAAAACGTTTTCCTTTCTGTTCGCAAGCTCAAAAGGAAACAGACTTTTAAGAGAGGCAGTTCCTTTAAACTATTCCAGAACGTATACTTTGAAATGAACCCGTCATGTTAATTTACCACGTCAATTACAAAGTTATTTTTGGGTGGAGAAAAATGTTGTTTTCTCGCCAAACATAAAAGGGTTGTAGAAATAAAATTCATAATGTACAAGAAAATAATATGTTCATCTTTCAAAAATAATTTTTTGTTCTAGGAGGTGATCATATTCCTTCTATGGGTGTGCTAAGGAAAAAATCTGTCCAATGCGTAGAGGAAACAGTTATTTCGCATTTTCACACAGTTCTATCAATTTGGACAAATTAGAGGATATGTTCGAATAAGGAATAACGATCGTAGAAACGATCGCAGAACTTAAGTTGCTTAATGCCCTCTCTTCGAACAAGAATAAAAAAATTGAAATCTTAGTGTTTCATCTACATTTGATCCTGACGAACTTCCGGTCCTTCTTACTGTTTCTAGTGTTCAAGTGAATCCTAGATCTCTGGTCACAATAATGCGAATCTACTGTTCTATGTAGCAATGATTTTAATTCTAAATTTTCTATCAAAAACTATCTGGTTACCTACTTTATGCAAAAAAAAAAAAAAACGAAAAATCACAGCTGATGTAAAAACCCTTAGATTTATTTAGTGTCAGTAGCGGTATGCAATACTCAACTATTGACTGTTTTTATAGCTCTTTCTGTTGCACAGTGTTATCATAACTATGAGCACTTTCTGCAAACACTTCGCGTACATTTATATCCTTAGTATTAGCACTTTTCGTTAGGATTCGAGTTAACTTAATTCTTAGTGTGCAATAGAACTGCACAGCTCCTACATTATGGAATATTTTCCTATATATTATCCTAAATAAACGCCAAAGTGGCAAGTGTTCGACATGTACATGGTTACAGGATTCCGGTATGTACACGCACACATACATACATACCCACTAACTATATTTCATATTTATTTCTATCACCACTACGATGGTATCCTCGACCCACAGCGTGAAGGAGGATTTAAAACAAAAAGCGTCAAGCATGAGATGTGAACCATAGACAAGTTAGCCTCAGCTTCTTTTGGTATTTTTTTGGGGAACATATGTAAATATCTAGAATAAATGTCTACAATTTATTGTTAAACCAAAAGAGGAGGACACATATCGAATGGAAACACAAAACTAAGAACATTGAGATAAGGAGAACAACGCTTATGTTTGCTTTACAAATGTTATTCCATTTTTCTTTAGTCGGAACCTGCGGAGTTTTTTTACGAGGGTTGCTTGAGCAGCCATGTTATAATGATGAAAGTTTTTTTTTGTGTTTAAGATCTTAGGAACGACGATTGCCACAGCCATGAATGCTGACACCTGAGTAGGACAGGTTGCTGCATAGTTAGTAGATGTATTGTCAAGGACAAAATAACAGTCATTATACGTCTGGTGAATTCCTGCGCCGTATACAGGGCATCTGTGGCAGAACTCCGACTGCTTTGAGCAGCTCCTTCAATGATGTTGTTGTTATCGACTTCATGGAGAACAGGAAAATTGATGTCAGCCATCGTTTCTTCCGTCACATACAGACGCTTGTGTTTGCAGTGCTTCAGTTTTCTGTAGGTTTTTGTGATGTTTATGTTAAATCCCTCCAGGTATTCTGTACCCTGTTCGGCAGAAAAATAGAAATAGAAGAAAGAAGAAACATAAATAAATTGTATGTTGAATTACACGAAGAGAAAGAAATATAAGTTACTTAATAAAAACGTTTATGAATAAAATGTTTAAGACAAAAAAGTATATACGGCCGAATGTTCGGCCAGGGCGAATCTGATGTACCCTGCACCATGGTTTGCGCACAAAACTCTACAACAAACTAGGGTTCTGGTGACAGTTGTAGCTGGCAAGGCAGAGTTTTATTTCTTAACATTCTATGTTCGATAAACGAAATTCAGATTATAGTATACCTAAATAAGTCTCATTAATTCTTTATCGGTTTCCATAGAGGAGTCTATGAGTAATTATGAATCGACATTAATCTATTTTCGCATGGTATTTAGAGGCCAAATTTCAAGTGGATCGGATTAAGCTTCCATTAAGCTTCAGAAGTCAAATCTTGGGGGCGATTTATATGGGGACTATATATATAATTAAGAACCGATATCGAAACATTTTTTGCAAGGTTGTTAAAGGGCATATATTAACATTACACAGCAAATTTCAACCGCAGCGGTTGAATTTGCTCTTCCAAGAGGCCTCGTAAGTCAAATATATGGTTCGGTTAATATATGGTTAATTAATATGCACGGTAGTTAAAAAGTATATACTAACATCGGGCAACAAATTTCAACCCAAGCGGATGAAATTTGCTCTTCCAAAAGCCTCCGGATGTAGTATCTGGGGATCGGTTTATATGAGGGCTATGTATAATTATGGGCTGATATAGCAAATTTTGCAAGGTTGTTGGAAAGCAACACGCAACATACTGGATCGGATGAAATCAAAATCATTTCAATCAAGTCAACTAATTTTTCGAGTGTATGTTTATTCCCAAGTCACTTGCACGATTGCTTGTTGCCTGGCTATGACGAGTTGCATGTGCAGTGGTCACAGTGTCTGCAATAGAAGGAAGGACATGTTTATCGCTTAAGTCCGGAAAAGATCTATCATAAACAGAAAAAAGTTTACAAAGAATGTACGGGTATTGCAGTACCATCTCAATGATATTAAGATTCCCCTTGGTAGTCGGGAGCACCACGACATGATGCCACGCAATATATTGACATGGTCATAGAGCTTTATTTATTTCTGCATTGGGAGTATATAGTTCTGCAGTAACGGTAAGTAATAAACAAAAGCATAACTGAAGGTTTAAAGTTGTTAAGTTTAATTCAATATGGAATTATATACAAGACATCACCAATATGCAAAAGGCTTTCTACACTGATAAAAATGTGATTTGTAATACTTGCTGATGTGAAGTTTAAATAAAACACGTGCCAAATTATGAAATGAACAAAAAAATTATTTGGTATAGCTGTTGTTTGGTATAGGTTGTTGGATAAGAAAATCTGAAGAAAAGGCAGCATTGTTTGCGAATCATTTCTGTAAAATATTCAAACCACTTGAAAGTAAATTTGTCAATGTACAAATTAGTAAAATTGATAAAGTAGATTATCTTGCAATCAAACCTGCTTCGCTGAAAGAACTGCAATATATTATTTCAAATGATCTTAGTGCTAAAAAAGCACCTGGGTATGACTTGTTAACTGGTAAAATTTTTAAAAAGCTTCCCCCTATAGCAACGAAAAAATTACTTTATATAATTAACGCTTGCTTTCGTCTAAGGCATGTTCCCTTAGAATGGAAGGTTGCGGAAATTATAGTAATACAGAAGCCTGGTAAGCCCGATCATGAAGTAACATCATACAGACCGATATCACTGCTACCTACTATGTCAAAGATATTTGAGAAACTTTTTTTAAAAAGACCGCAACCATTGTTGAATCGAAGGTTACTGATTCCGGATCCCCAATTCGGTTTCCGTAACAAGCACTCCACAGTACAACAAGTTCATCGAATTGTCGACTGTGCAGAAAGAGCATTTGAAAACAAACAAGTTTGCTCTGCTGTATTCCTAGACGTAGGACAAGCATTTGACAAAGTATGGCATGAAGGCCTTTTAACTAAAATCTACAATGATCTGCCAAAGCAATTTTACGAAATCCTGGTATCGTACTTAGACAATAGACATTTCAGGGTACGAATAGAGAATAAGTACTCGGAACTGAAACCAATTAGGGCTGGAGTACCTCAAGGTAGCGTACTTGGACCAATACTGTATTTACTGTATACTAGAGATATACCTAACACACCCGATGCGACTATTGCTACCTTCGCCGATGATACTGCCATAATTACTACTGCTAGTTCTGAAACAGAAGCTACGAATAAACTGCAAATAGTTCTTTCAAGCATTTCTAACTGGGTCAATAAATGGAGAATGCACTTAAATGAAAGTAAGTCTGTACATATTTACTTTTCAAATAAAACAAGTATATACGGCCGTAAGTTCGGCCAGGCCGAATCTTATGTACCCTCCACCATGGATTGCGTAGAAATTTCTACGAAAGACTGTCATCCACAAATTTCAACTCACATGGTTGTTAAATATCATATGCTACCACCACGTACCAAATTTCAACCAGATCGGATGAATTTTGCTTCTCCAAAAGGCACCGGAAGCCAAATCTGGGGATCGGTTTATATGGGAGCTATATATTATTATGGACTGATAGGGACCAATTCCTGCATGATTGTTGGATACCCTATACTATCATCACATACCAAATTTCAACCGAATGGGAAGAATTTTGCTCTTCCAAGGTGCTCCGGAGGTCAAATTTCAACCGAATGGGAAGAATTTTGCTCTTCCAAGGTGCTCCGGAGGTCAAATCTGGAGATCGGTTTATATGGGGCCTATATATAATTATGGACCGATATCGACCAATTTTTGCATGGGTGTTTGAGGCTATATATTAACATAATGTACCAAATTTCAACTGAATCAGATGAATTTTGGTCTTCTAAGAGGCTCCAGAGGTCAAATCTGGTGATCGATTTATATGGGGGCTATATATAATTATGGACCGATATGGACAAATTTTTGCATGGTCGTCAGAGACCATATACTAACACCATGTACCAAATTTCAGCCGGATCGGATGAAATTTGCTTCTCTTAGAGGCTCCGCAAGCGAAATCGTGGGATCGGTTTATATGGGGGCTATATATAATTATGGACCGATATGGACCAATTTTTGCATGGTTGTTAGATACCATATACTAACACCATGCACCAAATTTCAGCCGGATCGGATGAAAATTGTTTCTCTTAGAGGCTCTGCAAGCCAAATCGGGGGATCGGTTTATATGGGGGCTATATATAATTATGGACCGATATGGACCAATTTTTGCATGGTTGTTAGATACCATATACTAACACCATGTACCAAATTTCAGCCGGATCGGATGAAATTTGCTTCTCTTAGAGGCCTCGCAAGCCAAGTTTTGGAGGTCCGTTTATATGGTTGCTATACGAAAAAGTGGACCGATATGGCCCATTTGCAATACAATCCGACCTACATAAATAACAACTACTTGTGCCAAGTTTCAAGTTGATAGCTTGTTTCGTTCGGAAGTTAGCGTGATTTCAACAGACGGACGGACGGACGGACATGCTCAGATCGACTCAGAATTTCACCACGACCCAGAATATATATACTTTATGGGGCCTTAGAGCAATATTTCGATGTGTTACAAACGGAATGACAAAGTTAATATACCCCCCATCCTATGGTGGAGGGTATAAAAACTGCCTATGCTCCACTGTATTTAAATGGTTCAATAATACCTTACGCGAACACTGCGAAGTACTTGGGGATGACTCTTGACACTAAAATCAAATGGAAGGAACATGTTAAGAAAAAGAATCAGGAAATGAAAATAAAATACTCCGAAATGTACTGGATGCTAGTAGACAATAGAATATCCATCAAAAACAAACTGCTCCTATATAATCAAATAATTAAGACAATATGGACTTACGGTATCCAGCTTTGGGGCTGCGCTGCCAAACAAGAACTGGTAAAGATTCAAAAAACCCAAAACCAAATACTGCGTACCATTGCTAATGCTCCTTGGTACATACGGAACACTGACTTGCACCGAGACTTGGGGGTTAGAACTGTTGAGGAAGAAATAACCCTCAACTCACTGAAACATGCAAAGAAATTACAGGATCATGTCAACCAAGACTTAAATAACATTGTCCGGAACTACCGATCCACAAGAAGGCTGCGAAGGACAGTACCGATGGATTTAACTCCATCTCTACAATGATACCAGAAACTAGGATGTAGTTATTGAACTATTTTCCTATAAATCAACTTAGCTAGGCTACATTTTCTAGTGATAAGTTGTTGTATTAAGCTATCAAGAAATTACTAGATGAGTCAAACTCAGTCGTAATAAAATGAAAATAAAAATAAAAAATAAAAAATTGGTATAGCTAATTTCTTGCCATTTAACATTTAAATATATGACCACCACGACTATTTTGCACAAATGTCATTCTGGAGGTACAATTTTCGACCACATTTTTAAGCATTTGAGGGCGTATTTCAACAATGGCACGTTCAATATTGGTTTCCAAAGCGTTAAACGTTTATGGTTTATAAATGACTTCAGGTAACCCCACAAAAAATAATCGAGTGGCGTCCGAACGCGGAGGTCAATTCACCAATTCTCGAAATAATGTTGTCGTTACCGAATTATTGAATTCACGGTTTTGTGGCTTTATTTCTTACACCAAGTAAATTTTGTATGGCATCAAATCCTTACGCACGTCGACGAATCGATAAATTCTTCGACACTGACCTCAAAGACAACAATATTTTCTTCTATATGCACATCCAAAAGAGTGAATGTATAACGGAATTTCGTAACTACGTTCTTGATGGTTGTCTCAGACGGTCGATTATGTGCAACATAAAATTAACGAAGTGCTCTATAAACATTTTTAATTGAACAATGTTAAAATCACTTTCAAAAATGTCTTGCCAAAGAAGTTCTTTATTTTAACTTCCTAGGAGGTTCTTTTTGATTAGATTTTGTATAACTGTTTTTTTTTTCATATTTTTTAGGTTATAAGTTTTACTTTTTTGTTTCAAGTACAGTATATCTTCGCTAATCCGTGCAGATATAGTTTCGACCTCTGTCCGGATTACCGAATTGTCATATATTTAGTAAGATAATTAAAATAAAGGATACAAAAAACATTACAAATTCATTTATATAGATATAATTTATATACAACTTAAATATTTTTTTTAGTGCAAAAACTATCAATTTATTTTAGGTTGAATGAATTTCTCTCTATGTATTTTTACTGCCACTCTTTTTAATTCATTTAAAAATTTGTAATTTTTTAGTCGCATTTGTATGTTCAGTTCACGAAGTAGCTCTTCCAAACAGTTCAATTGCCTCTCCATTTGGTACGAGCAGATGGAAGTTTCTAGGACAAAGCGGCCGCATCGGAAGAAGAAAGATTGAAAAATCACATCGAGGGATCACAATGGACCTATACTGGTCTAAGTGGGCATTAATACAAGACATTGATGTCACCCTCTACAACCTAACCTAACCTAACCATTTGGTACCTTAATTTCTAGTTCTTCACATTTACTAATACTGATGTGGATGTCCCTTTTTTCTTCAGGATATTGGCTTAATAATATCTGATCTGATAATATCTTCTTCAAAAATATCGTTTCTAAACTAACGATAAATGAACGTATAAATGTCGTGACGCAAATAAACAATGCTGTCCTGACTACAGAGGAAAATATTTTAAATGTGTCCGAAAAGGTTAGTGTCGACCGGACTACTGAACAGTCCGAAATAGGATTGTTATACTACGAGTGTACTTTAAAAACAGAGTGAGAATTAATAAACAAATTATTAACATTTTGTTTAAAAAAATGCCAAATTCTTTCTAGAAAAAGGCGAATTTCCGAAAGTAGTAGAGGTCAAACAATTGTTATGTATGTTATTAAAAATTACATTTTATTGTTTATTTAGTAAAAATTATGCAGTGCAAATTCCATGTTAAAATCATCACTTCTCCGCTAATTTTGCACCACTTCCGGATCCAAAAAGAACAGTTTCTCTACTTTTTTGGCGACATTTGGCTGGGTAACACTCCAAAACGATGTATTGTGTGGTCATTTTAACTAAGTTCCATATCCTTCTCAATCCTTGCTCTTTAAAATGACATAAACAGGAAAGTCCATCTGAGTCGCATTTGCAAAATTAGAAAGTTATTGTGTGATTCAATTAAAGTACACGTGCTTAATGGACGGTGTCGAAACAATGTCGATGCGATTAAGAATTTGGATCGCGGCATTTGATGAAATATTGCCAGCATTGTCATAATACTAGGTTAGGTTAGGTGGCAACCCGATGTATCAGGCTCACTTAGACTATTCAGTCCATTGTGATACCACATTGGTGAACTTCTCTCTTATCACTGAGTGCTGCCCGATTCCATGTTAAGCTCAATGACAAGCGGCCTCCTTTTTATAGCCGAGTCCGAACGGCGTTCCACATTGCAGTGAAACCACTTAGAGAAGCTTTGAAACCCTCAGAAATGTCACCAGCATTACATAGGTGGGATAATCCACCGCTTGAAAACTTTTTTGGTGTTCGGTCGAAGCAGGAATCGAACCCACGACCTTGTGTATGCAAGGCGGGCATGCTAACCATTGCACCACGTGGCTCCCACAATACTTCCGGGATTTTCAAATCGCTTTTCCATACAAAAGCAAGATTTCAAATGTCCAAAAAGGTTATATCGAGCATAGGGGTTGGCCTGTCGCA
Source organism: Haematobia irritans (assembly GCF_050003625.1). Classification (NCBI taxonomy): domain Eukaryota; kingdom Metazoa; phylum Arthropoda; class Insecta; order Diptera; family Muscidae; genus Haematobia; species Haematobia irritans. Next base: position 60,325,313 of record NC_134400.1, read on the forward strand.
GGGTTGAATTAAAGAAATTATGAATAATTTTTTATTTTAATTTAATTAGGCCCCCCATAAAAGTCATGCAAAAAATGCTTTATATTGTATTTATTCAAATCTCTATTAGATTTACACCTCTCATTCGCAACTTCAAACTGTTCTTGGTTTTCGTGGTCCATAATGTCCATCGAAGCTTTAGTTGCATCAGCGAATCAATTTTGAAAAATTTTAATTAGTATGGAAATTGACTCTAATCAGCCAAAAAGTGATTTTATAAAATTCTCTCTAAACAACAATTCACTTATGCAAGACTTAAGTAGTTTTTCTTCCTTCCAGTTTCTGCAGTAATTTGTGAAAGGTTAACTATGAGCGAGTACCAACCGTCACTTTTACGGCACCATCGAGTAGTTCATAGTAATTTTGGCTTGGAGTTTCCAATTGAAATAACTATATTCTCAAGTTTTTTAAACTCGCAAATAATTTTATGAACACTCCTGAGAATTTAAATTTCATCGCACATATCTTCATCTTGGATATCATTCGCTGCTTAGCTGAAGAGACTGACATATTTTGAGTTTGCGACATTTGCTACTTTTTCTACACTTACGACGTGCATGTGACGTTTACAGCTTTGCGACAGTCGCAAACCCTAAAAAGTTTGATACAGACCATCTCTGGCATAGCGTGAAAAAAGTGTTAAAAAACTTAATAAGCATCGTCAAGTAATCCTCGTATATTTAAATCAAATTATACTGTACTCAATACACACATACATGGAAAAAATGTGGAATACGAGTATCGCAAACATTGTTCTTTTGTTACTCTTTTTTTGAATATCTTCGAAAAGTGTTTGTTTGTTATAAAGATTGTATTTTTGGGAAGAAATAATCTTTTTTTGTGTAGACCAACAGGGGCTCCTTTATCAAAGATATGCGAATGGAATCAGTCCGTACAATATATGCGCCAATGAATATATTATTTTTTTAACAATAATCGTATTGTTAAAAGAGATAAGATTCGACCAAACTTTTGTCTTCTAAGTTGTAAGTTAGTCCATATGGGGCCTATATAATTATGCATCGATATGAAATGAATTGATTTAAAATTTCAGTCAGTCAAATCGGATAAAAATTGCGGTATCTAGAAATCAAATTGCGAGATCAGACAATGTGGGGCAAATTCCACGTTCCCCGATATGTTCCTGTAGCCAGGCGCCATATTAGGTGCTCAGCCATCTCATTGAGAGATTTGCGTTTCGAGTTAAGGACCGCAGAGTCCAAGGATTTTATTGTAGATTGACTGTCTGAGTATATATTAATGCGAACATTTGTTGCAACATTACTTCTCACCCAATTTGCCACCTCTGTTATTGTTAATATTTCGGTCTGAAAAACACTACAGTGATTAGGTAATATTTTCGCTATTCGAAATTCCAGGTCTTTAGAATGTACTCCGAAACCCACTTGTCCATCCAATTTGGAGCCATCGGAGTAGAAATCTATATAACATTTACTCCCCTGGGTCTGTGAGCACCACGCCTCACTGTTGCACGGATGAAAAAGACTGTTTTTCATATGTTTGGATATAAACATTATATGTTTGGAACACAAATTTTTAAACACAATATTTTTGAGTGCAAGCATATAATGTTCATAAACTAGCATAACATGTTTGGGACATATATGTTAATATGTTAGAACATATTATGTTTGGGACATAAAATGTTTGTAAATATAATATGCTTGGATGCAAACATATATTAATTTAGAAATAGCCTATAAACATATATGTGTTTAGTAGCTTGGAGCGCTATTTAACAGGGAGCGATATTGAATTAAGTTGGTGGTTGTTTGCTTGTTATTACAAAATTAACATTTTATTTTTCCTTGGGCAATTGATCAGCTACTTCTTTGATCCTTACAAACTGTGTGGTCCGCTGTTCGAAATCATACAATTGAATAATTTCTTCTACAATGTTTGTATTACAGAAAAAGGTGCTAAGAACTAAAAAATCTCGTGGAAGTGAGAAAGATGTGGGGGAATATACAATTGGGCAGAAACAAAATTTTGAGCATTCAGGTCGAAAACCTATGTTGTTAGCACCTTATTACCTGTTTATTTTCATAATTCATTATGATTGTAAATATATAAATAAATAAATAAAATTTTGAGCACAATATTGTTTGGGAGAATTTTTTTTAAGCATATAATATTTTTGGGTGCAAAATGCTTCCAAACATATTATATGTTCACATAATAACATATTGTTTTTTGGAAGACAACATTATTGAATTTGGATGCAAAAATACAAAATGTTTGGAACTTAGACTACCCAAACATATATTGTTTAGACCAATATGCTTTCAAACATATTATATATTGGAAGAGATCAAACATATAAATGTTTGGGCAATACCCAAAAATGTATATGCTTGAAGCAAAATATGTTTGGGAGTATATGTTACAGAAGCGATTTTTTGTGAGCGTGTGGGAATTAGAGTTTCAAACTTTTTGTCTGGCACGTCTGGCATTATTTTAAGGACACAAAAAACGAAGTAACACAAAAAAAGAAGCACTATATTTAAGGCTGTAGAGGGATTACAACAGACAAACAATAATTTTTTAAAAATCCAAAAAAAAAACCAGTCGTTTGAGGACCGGAACAGTTGTATTAAATTAACGGAAATTTCTTGAAAATTTAGGGTATGACCCACTTTTTCCTTCCCGTTTGGTTTATTTCTTTTAAATTAGTAAACAATTTTCAAATTTGCAAATTGCTTTTGTGTATTTCTTTCATTCCACCATTTTCCGTAATAGGGCTGTCAAGCGCAACTCAACTTAAACTACAGTTGTTAAAGATTAGTTACGGAATGGAATCATCGTTAATGTAAACAAATTTGTTTGTAGACAATATCAATAATGCGATTATCGTGAAGAGATGCAGAATCCCCCTACATGAGTATTTTAGAGTATTCTATTTTGGTGACAATAGCTTAGGTAACGTTAGTTCAATTAGTGACTTGGGTGTTGTACTTCACAGTAGGCTGAGGTTTGATGCCCACACTGAAAAACAAGCATACTCGGTTCCAAAGATTTTGTCTTTACTTTAAAAAATTTGGTATTGATTCCGAGCCAAAGAAGCGGAGAATACAAGTAAGGATACTTTCTAGACATCGAAGGGGCGTTCAATAATGTCCATCCGAGCTCGATATTAAATGGACTGATAACTCTGAATGTTGATCCATGTATACTCAGGCTGTTAGACGAACTGCTAATGAAGAGACGTATTTCAGCCACACTAGGACAAGCAAACATACAAAGGTATGTGAACAGAGGCACTCCCCAAGGAGGAGTCCTATCACCTCTTCTTTGGAATGTTGCTATAAATAGCCTTCTGGTTACTCTAGAAAAAGAAAGGATAAAAGTGGTGGCATACGCAGATGATGTGGCTCTGGCAGTCAGGGGAAAATTCCCATCCACAATCAGAGATATTATTCAGAGGGCCCTCCGGATGACTGAGAAATGGGCGAAAGACAATGGTCTTGGGGTAAATCCTGCAAAGACAGAATTAGTCATGTACTGCAACGATCGCAAAACTCCCACGGTTAGGCCTATTTCCTTAGGGGGTATTGAAATTCCCTTTGGTGAATGTGCAAAATACCTTGGCGTTATTTTGGACAGGAAGCTGAACTTTAAGCTTAATATTGAAGAAAGGGCGAGAAAGGCAACTGTAGCTTTGTACTCGTGCAAAAAGGCAATAGGAAACAAGTGGGGACTGAAACCAAAAATTGTGCATTGGCTATACACGGCAGTGGTTAGACCTATAATGCTATATGGTGTTGTAGTCTGGTGGCCGGCACTTCAGAAACCGACTTGTTTAGATAAAGTTCAGCGTATGGCGTGTTTGTGTATTTCAGGCGCATTCAGCAAGACAGGAACAAATTCCCTTAATGTCGTGCTGCATCTATTGCCTTTAGACATTTTGGCCAAACAGTCAGCTGCAACAACGGCTGTGCGGTTGCGCGAACTATCGCTGTGGTCGGAAAAAGGTTACGGTCACAGTTCTGTCCTCAAAACAATGCCAGATGTGCCTAACGTAGTGGATTACACTTTGGCGAGTCCACTTTTCGACAAAAAGTTTGAGACTCTAATCCCCAACAGTGAGGCGTGGTGCACACAGACCCCGGGGAATAAAGAATATATAGATTTCTACACTGATGGCTCCAAATTGGATGGACAAGTGGGGTTCGGAGTATATTCTAATGATCTGGAACTTCGAATAGCGAAAAGATTACCTAATCACTGTAGTGTTTTTCAGGCTGAAATATTAGCAATAAGAGAGGTGGCGAATTGGCTGAGAAGTAATGTTCCAAAAAATGTGGGCATTAATATATACTCAGACAGTCAACCTGCAATAAAATCCTTGGACTCTGTGTTCCTCAACTCGAAAACGGCCATCGACTGCCGCAAATCTCTCAATGAGATGGCTGAGCAGTACAATATTCACCTAATATGGGTGCCTGGCCATAGGAACATACCGGGGAACTGCGAAGCGGATGAGTTGGCAAGGCTAGGGACTACCTTACATATTCCAGGGGAACTAGAATTTGTTGGTATGCCCCTAGCTACCTGCAAGCTCATGCTGCGTGAGAAGGCTGTTATGATGGCAAATGTTCGATGGGAGAATTGCAAGGGTTGTAACGACACCAAGCAAATATGGCCCCATTTCAACTTAAACCGCACACTAGATATGCTAATGTTCTCGAGACGTCAGATATCACTCCTGATATCTGCTATAACGGGTCGCTGCCTGATAGGCGATTTTGCAAAAACTATTGGCGCGAAGTATAATGACTATTGTATGAGCTGTCATGATGCGGAGGAAAAAGAATCAATTAAACACCTCTTGTGTGAGTGTCCTGCATTTTGTGTAAAGCGCAAGCAACTTTTAGGAGCATATAGCTTCAGATTACTGGCGGATCTGGAAAACGTTAACTTAAGCAGTCTGCTACTGTTTTTGGAACAATCTGGTTGGTTCAACAAAGAAAAATAATCAAGAAGGTTCAGCGGTTAAAACTAGAAGTGCCCATATGTAATAGGTACTTTTAGTTAATGTGGTATCACAATGGACTGAATAGTCTAAGTGAGCCTGAATCTTAATCGGGCTGCCACTTTAACCTAACCTAACCTAAGGATACTTTTAAGACACAATTCTTTTTTAAATTTAGGTTTTGTGTACTTGCTTCTAGGAAGCAAATTTTAATTTTTCGCTTTCTCAGCTTTTTTTCTTCATATGCTATCAAAGTCCTTTAAAACGAGTTAACGGCAACTTTATTTTCCAAATTAGGACTCGACTTCCAGTAGAAATTATGCTATGTTTCAAGTAAAAGACTTCTTTAAAATAAAGTTTTGAAAAACATGTCCTATATTTGAAAGATTTTTTGCTTTGAAGTCAAGATGCAAAAAGACAATAAATTTAAAGACAATTTCTTTAAATTTAAAGAATTTTTCTGAATTATTAAAGTCAAGTTGACCTTAGCCTATAAATTTTTTCTTTCATATTAAGATACCCATTTTTAAGTCAAATCACTTAATTATAAGGACAATACGACTTCATTGAAAAGTTTATCGACTTTTGGACAAGGAAAATAACTTTATTTTAGAGAAATGCGTCTTCTATGCTAAGCAAAATTTGTATTCGTATTTTAAAGACATGAAATCTTTGACCTCACGACAATATTTTTTTCAGTGCATATGTAATGGATTTCGTATTGGTAGGACGATTTCTACCCATGATGAATCAAAAGCTGTTCGAAGTACATATTTCAGTGACCCTCACCTTCCAACTCGTAAACATTAATTTACTTGCATTAAAATGACCTTACAATGCTTAATATTTGAATACAACTAAAAAGATATGTTTGTAATTTATTTAAATACTAAACTCCAAACCTTTATTTATATACAAAGAAGCAATCACGAGCATTTACGAGTTACCATATAACTATATTTTTATTTGTTGCTATTACCGCACTCTCTTTATTGCTATTACTGCACTGTCTTTATTATACCCTTCACCACTACTGTGGTACAGGATATAATAAGTTTGTGCATTTGTATGTAACGCCAAGAAGGAAAAGTCTGAGACCCATCGTTTAGTATACCGATCGTCTTAGAATTAAATTCTGAGTCGATTTAGCGATGTCCGTCTGTCTGTCTGTCCGTCTGTTGATGTATTTTTGTGTGCAAAGAACAGCTCGCAGTTTTAGTCCGATTGTCCTAAAATTTGGTATAGGGTCCTGTTTCGGCTCAAAGACGATCTCTATTGATTTTGGAAAAATTCGGTTCAGATTTAGATAGAGCTGCCATATATATTTTTCACCGATCTGGTCATAATTGGCGTGTATATCAACCGATCTTTCTCAAATTCCGTACATCCGAATATTTTATGAGTCTCGAAAAACTTGCAAAATATCAGCCAAATCGGTTCAGATTTAGATATAGCTCCCATATATAGCTTTCGCCCGATTTACACTCATTTGCCCACAGAGCCCAATTTTTTGCTCCGATTTAGTTGAAATTTTGCACAGGGAGTAGAATTTGCATTGTTGCTATGCGTGCCAAATTTGGTTGAAATCTGTTCAGATTGAGATATATCTCCCATATATAGCTTTCGCCCGATTTACACTCATATGACCACAGAGTCCAATTTTTACTTCGATTTAGTTGAAATTTTGCACACACGCAAAGAAAAAAAACGTTTGGAAAACGTTTTTCTTTTGTTAGAGTTTTTTGAATTGCTTCGAAAATTTTAAACTTTTATCACCAAAAAAAATCGTTTGTTACAAAATTTTTATTTTTTCAATAAAAAAAGTTGTTTTTGAAACAACAATACAGTCCATTTCGTTTATATCAAACACTGTTCTTTTCTGACTTTAGGTCTTTAATAAGACATATTTTACAGTTCAAAATTTAATATACTACAATGTAATGTTGAGAAATTTTTCGGAATCTTCCGAACATATCTAGAATATATATAAAAAAAAAACAAAAAAACTTTGGTCGAAGCAGGGATCGAACCCACGACCCTTGGCATGCAAGTCGGACGTAGCAACCACTGCTCCCCGTGCCAAACTAAATGTTTGTTTCTGTTAAATAAACTTTGTTTATTCGGTTCGTGGGCGCCGCAAGCTATGCTATATAAATGTAACTTATATGGATATTTATCTATTGATGACCACAACAGGTACATAGCTCAGTGGTTAGTGTGTTGGCTTACGAAGTGCATGGTCCGCGGTTCGATTCTCCGTCCAGGCGAAAGGTAAACAAATTTTAAAAATTTATAAAATCGTATAATTTCTTCTACATTGTTGGCATCACAGGATAAGGTGTTAAGAACTAAAAAAACATCGTGGGTGTGAGAAAGATGTGAGGGAAATGCAATTAGCAAGAAAACAATGTTTTTTTGAGTTTGTCCTTATGAAATTGTTTTTACATCCTGGAAAAGAATAAACGTTTATCACAAAAAGTATATACTTTTCATCCAAATACACTTCCTTACAGCGAAAAGCAAATGAGAAACGAACGTTGTGTTTAATGTTGAACGACATTAAACCAAAAAAATTCATTTTATTTTTTCATTTCATTTTTTTCATATTGTAAATTTTTCATTTCATCAATTTCTTTAAAATTTTTGTTGCCTAGTGTAAATTCTATTTTTCGTATATTTACAATCGTCAACAGTTCATCAAATTATTCATTTCATTTAATGCTTGACGTTTGTTTCCATTCCTTATTAGAATAACTGTTACAAACAACAATAACAACACTCAACGTCATCTACAGCCAGTGTAGAGAGTGAGTGTTGCAATTGTTGTTGTTGCAAAAGATCTTTTCTTCTTTGCTTTGCCCTTGACCAACATAAAGGGAAGCAAGAAGATCAGTAGTCGTTAAACCCTTGCATCGGTCGCGTTAATCAAACAAACAAGTGTATAAAATAAATTAGACATTAACATAACAAACAAAATCAAAAGAAATAGACATTAAAGAACAAAGTGAACTAAATATCATAGAGAATTCTAACAAACAAATTAAATTGGTCATATATAGTGGAATTATAAATAAAGCTTATTAAACACAAAATTAAATAGACATAAAAGTGTTATAAATTTGATAAGGCAAAGAGTGGTAAAAATCGGACGGACATACATGACATTTTTAGAGGTCAAAGTCGACCTCAATTTTATAGTGAAATATTGAAAGGTCTATACCGACCTACATTACACCCCCATCAAAACCCCATATAAAATTAGTGGGAATTTACGCCCCCACTAAACATTTGGTCAGCTTCGAACCGGATAGTGTGTTTTTAATGGAACATAATTTTATTAAAAACGTTCAAAAATAATTTGAGATCAAAATTCAATAAATGTGAACAGTAACCTATGGATGAAAAAAGTGATTAAATTTATTAAAAATCGTTTGTGCACAAGTTATTACAAAAAAAAACCAAGTGACTTTTGACGAAAAACGGACATTTCGAAATTTAATCTTTCATCTCAAAATGCAAATCAACATAAGTGACCTTTGTAAAACACAAAATACAATTTAAAATTTCGTAATTTTCAACTTTCAAAATAAAATAAAAATTTATTATCAATTAATTTGTGCAAATTTTTGGACATTTTTCGTTTCGCTAAAACGAAAGGTGATCTAATCCATATTGTGATAATCAAACAAAAATACATTTTACAATATTTCAAAAGAGAAATAAAAAAAAAGTATTATGTGATTGTGACTTTTCATAACATTTTGGAAAATATTAAAAACATTTTGTGCATGAAAATTCAAAACAAAAGCATCAATTCAAAATTTTTGGAAAAAATTGACTTAATAAATTAATAAAAATTTTCCGATTTCATTTTTTATGTGATGTGAGTGACATTTTATAAAAGTGAAAAACAAAAATCAAAATCTTATCAAATCACTGCATCAAGTGACATTTCACAAAAAGAAGTTTGTTTTACAAAAAGTGAAGCCTTTTCAAAACAAAACTGTACTTCTAACGGTAAAACTTTTTCAAGGCCAACATCGGCAAAAAATATATTCAGTGCAAAATTGTGAACATTTTTACAAAAACAATTGTACAACTACATATTGTGCAAAAATACTGGGACATCAAGTCATCGTGCAACAACGATCAGTGACGTCATCAGCAACATCAAAGCAGTAGCAGTACGCAGAAAATCTTTACCACGCAAGTAGAAACAACAGAGCAAGCAGTAAGTACACAAACAATAGTACTCAAAATATCAAGAGACATATCTGTGACGTGTATTCAAGTGACATTCTCTCCTTGCGACTCTCAAACTTGGCCCCCTTTATTTTTGGTGTATCTTCAATGAGAATTGCCAGATCTGACTTTTTTTAACTACTTGTGGGGACATCTTTTCGACCTCACAAAATTCCAGTTTCGAATTATTTTGAACATTTTACAAACAAAAATGGACGTCGTACAAAAATTTCATAATTTGTGCGATGATTTAATCGATCTTGTAGAAACCGACGACAGCAGTCAAATCGATTATCACATCGCGACCTTAGAATTTCTTCTAAATCATTCAGAAGACTTATGGTTTCAAATACTAGATGCATTCGACAAATGTCAAGACCTCATTCAGCGAAATGCAAATCCAATAAACCCAAAGCAACTCAGGGTAAAATATTGGACGACTTTCAACAAATACAAAATATTTTCGAAAAATATTAAATCAATAATACAAACTTCAAGACCGTCCCAGACTTCTTACAATTTCAACTCAAAAACTTCCTGCGCACCTCAAAACAGTTTCATTTCTTCAAAACCACGTCCAAATCAGATCTCATGCACTGAAAATCAACCCATAGGAGAATGTACACATCTAAAATCATTAGACCTCTTGGTTGACAATAAAATCCAATTAGTTCCTGGACCTCTTTATCGACCTAAAGAAACACAGGACATATTTTCTAATACAATTTTACGGTCCACACTTCAACGTGACTCATCCGAAAATAAAATACAGTCCACTCTACAAACCAAACAAAATATACAGTCCACAAATCATACCGTCCTACCACGACCTAAGACTTTGCCTACACAAATCTTCTCGAAGCAGAAAATCACGACTTACACTCCCAACAATGTTAAGTCTAATCGACATCGTGATCAACGAGACATCACATCGTCAACTTTATGCGATGATAGCCGACATTCGTCCATACATCATCCACAAATTAGTTTAGTTCAGGATTCTAGTCACCAAAAACTAGAATTTAAACCGACCGATCGACGACCTACTCAAATCTTCATCACAGATTATTCAGGACATGAACTCAGACCTCCATCAAACCGAGCCGAAGTTCATTCCTCAGTTACAGACCTAGTGCCAAACAAAATTGCAACACCGACTTGTAATTTTATTCAATCAAAACATGAACTCAGCCCTCCAAGCCGAGCAGAAGTTCATTCTTCGACCACAAATCTAGTTCACGACATTATTGCAAAACCTATTTGTAATTTTATTTGTTCCAACAATGAACTCAGCCCTCCACCAAGCCGAGCAGAAGTTCATTCGTCCAACGTCTATCTATTACAACATAAAATTACAAACCCGACTTGTAATTTTATTCATATCAACTATGAACTTAGACCTCTATCAAGTCGAGCAGAAGTTCATTCATCACTATTGAGCCTAATGCAAGCTGCAATTGCATCATCGACCTTTTTTACTTCATCATATATATTTTCATCTTTAAATGAGTACTTCGACTTTTACAACAAAATCGAAAACTTACCTTGTGGTTTCAGTCAGCCAATCGACTTATTCATTGGATTTGACTTTGCAGAACAATTTCCAGACCTTAAAGCCCCGATGTGTCCATTTGCGCTTCCTTCGCCACAAAAAACAGTTCAAGACTTTATTGTGGGAGAACCGATGGAGCAATCGAACTTTTTGGTACTTAGCACGTCGTCAGCGTCTCTTTTGACACAAAATACAGTCATGACCTTGATTGTGGGGAGACTGACATCACGTCCAGCTAAAGCGATATCTAATGCGTATCAGTTAGATATCAACTTCGTCCATTTTTTGGGGGCGGAGGCGACCTCAAAACACCCTTTGAGGTCAAATCAACACAACAACCACTACGGAATTAAATTAATTACCCCATCGCATCGAATTTTGAGTAAACTTTCTTCTTCAAAGTATTCTGAGTTATTGTCATTCAACAAACTGGGAAAGATGATAAACACCTTTGCTGACTTTGACCTAAACAATTCATATCTAGATCTTCAATTAGCCAGAACAATCCCTCAAGCGGATACAAACGACCTTTCAAAGAACTACTTACATCACATCTGGTTCAGAAAATTTACTTCAAGTCGCCCATGGACTTTCATTCAAATCTTTATGTACACCAGAATAACCCACAAGAAATCTGCCTCCAGCGTCAAAGTCAACATTTGCAACATCAAACCACAAGACATCACAATCTGGCTCGAAACAGCAATTTTTAACCAATTTTCAAAAATCGACCTAGCGAAACTTGGACGCAAATCCAAATCACATGCATACAACTCCACATTTCGTACAACTCCGCATTTCGTACATGTGAGGTGGCACGATCCCCCTTGGACTATCAAAAGACATCCATCATCTCATCGAGATAAAAATTTGCAAGATCAACTTCATGTACAAACGAGCCGAACGACCTTTGCAACAAAGAAATGCGCCAGTCAATCAGTTTCGACTTTTCGTCGTCAGACCTCTCTACATGCAATTTCAACGATAATTTACCTGGAGAACTATCAACTTCTAGAGACATGTCAAAAAGTACAAATTCCCAAACAACAAATATCGATGAGAAAACTGCCTGACTTAAATAGTAAACATCGCTATCAACATGCAGACATTAGGATTCACAACATCTACCCACCATACGACCTTGATATCAGATCAAAAAATCACTACCAATATCAACGCATAATGCAACTCATAGACATCCAACATCAACATGTTTTACACTACGGCACACGAACCTGACATCACCCGGAGTTCACCACGGAGAGGCCGGCATGTTTAATGTTGAACGACATTAAACCAAAAAAATTCATTTTATTTTTTCATTTCATTTTTTTCATATTGTAAATTTTTCATTTCATCAATTTCTTTAAAATTTTTGTTGCCTAGTGTAAATTCTATTTTTCGTATATTTACAATCGTCAACAGTTCATCAAATTATTCATTTCATTTAATGCTTGACGTTTGTTTTCATTCCTTATTAGAATAACTGTTACAAACAACAACAACAATAACAACACTCAACGTCATCTACAGCCAGTGTAGAGAGTGAGTGTTGCAATTGTTGTTGTTGCAAAAGATCTTTTCTTCTTTGCTTTGCCCTTGACCAACATAAAGGGAAGCAAGAAGATCAGTAGTCGTTAAACCCTTGCATCGGTCGCGTTAATCAAACAAACAAGTGTATAAAATAAATTAGACATTAACATAATAAACAAAATCAAAAGAAATAGACATTAAAGAACAAAGTGAACTAAATATCATAGAGAATTCTAACAAACAAATTAAATTGGTCATATATAGTGGAATTATAAATAAAGCTTATTAAACACAAAATTAAATAGACATAAAAGTGTTATAAATTTGATAAGGCAAAGAGTGGTAAAAATCGGACGGACATACATGACATTTTTAGAGGTCAAAGTCGACCTCAATTTTATAGTGAAATATTGAAAGGTCTATACCGACCTACATTACACCCCCATCAAAACCCCATATAAAATTAGTGGGAATTTACGCCCCCACTAAACACGTTGTTTGTCTAAAATTTCGTTTGGGAGGAAAGAATTATTTTTTTGCGTGCAGGGAGTAGAATTAGCATTGTTGCTATGCGTGCCAAATTTGGTTGAAATCGGTTCAGATTTAGATATAGCTCCCATATATATGTTTTTCTGATTTCGACAAAAATGGTCAAAATACCAACATTTTCCTTGTAAAATCGCCACTGCTTACTCGAAAAGTTGTAAAAATGACTCTAATTTTCCTAAACTTCTAATACATATATATCGAGCGATAAATCATAAATAAACTTTTGCGGAGTTTCCTTAAAATTGCTTCAGATTTAAATGTTTCGCATATTTTTTTTACTAACATTGTGTTCCACCCTAGTGCTTTAGCCGACTTAAACTTTGAGTCTATAGATTTTGCAGAAGTCTATCAAATTCTGTCCAAATCGAGTGATATTTAAATGTATGTATTTGGGACAAACCTTTATATATAGCACCCAACACATTTGACGGATGTGATATGGTATCGAAAATTTAGATCTACAAAGTGGTGCAGGGTATAATATAGTCGGCCCCGCCCGACTTTAGACTTTCCTTACTTGTTTTTTAAATAGATCACTCTACACTGAAAAAACAGTGAACCCACCAGGAAAGATAACTTTCGATTAATTTTAGAAAATTTGGAACTTTTTTAGAAAATTTTAACTAAACGGTATTACAAGCGCTGGCATCACTCCGATATGGCAAAAATAAGTAAATATTTTTCGACAAATTCAAGAAAATTTATTAGACATAACTAAATTTTTTCAGTAGTTAAAGAAAATTTTGTAGTTTTAAGAGAAATCTTGGAGTTCAAAATTGCAAGAATGTCTTTAGTGACATACGAAGTTCATCATGGACACATTTTTGGTAAAATTTACAAATTTTAAGAAATAATGAACTATTTTGTAAGAAATACGAAATTAGGAAATCTTTATGCTTTATTTGTGTATAACTTTTTCCCGTTTTTTAGTTCATTTAACTAACATACACAAAAAATTATTTGACTAAAATAAACTTTTTCCAAACATAATGATTCTATGAACTAATATAAAGTTAATATGGCTTTAGTGAAATAGAGAGTTCACTTTTTTTTGAGTGTAGAAATTTGCAATGCTTTCTGTTTTTTTTTTTTTTTTAATTTTTTCATTGTTCTTAAATGTTGACTTTTTAAGATATCCGAATTCTACTCTTTGTTCGCATACAAAACGAAAATCAGCTGTTTTGGGTTTCTCTATGCTCTATCTAAACGACAAATGAGACGAAAATCAATGCGAACGGAAACGTAACGTTGACCACTAAAATTGGATTTCTCTAACTCCATTTGTTCGCATTTTGTCGACTACACTGTTTGAAAAATATGTTTTTCATATGTTCCCATATAAACAAAATGTGTTTCGGGCAGAATTTTTAAACACAATATATTTAAGAGCAAACATGTAATGTTCCTAAACTAACACTAAATGTTTGGGACACATATTTTAATATGTTAGAATATATTATATTTGGGGCATGAATGTTTCATAAAAATAATATGTGTGAATGTAGACATATATAAATTTACAAATTTCGAGTAAACATATATATGATGAGATATTTTATTCAGAGAGCGACAGAGAGAGAGAGAGAGAGAGAGAGTATAGAGAAAGATACCGAGATGGAAACCGGGAGGGTTGACGAAAGATATCAACATAACACAGCGAGAGAATGAAAAGAGAGCAATTTCTGTGAAAGCGCTTGTATGTTGTTTCGGAAAACAGTTTTATGATAAGGCCAAAAATTTGATATGTATGTTTTTGTTAAATAATGTTATGTTTGCATGGGCTCGTGGGCGCTGCAAACTATGCTATATAAATGTAACTTATAACGATAATTGTCTACTGGTGACTATAACAGCTACGTAGCCCAGTGGATAGTGTGTTGGCTTACAAACTGTATGGTCCTCGGTTCGATTCTCCGTCCAGGCGAAAGGTAAAATTTAACAAATTTATGAAATTGAATAATTTCTTCAACATTATTTGTATTACAGAAAAAGGTGCCAAGAACTAAAAAATTTCGTGGAAGTGAAAATTATGTGAAGCAATGAGCACAATCTTCTTTAGAGAAAATTCTACCAAGCATATAATATTTTTGGGCTCAAAATGTTTCCAAACATATATTATGTTCACATAAAATAAACATATTAATGTTTCGGCAGTATCCAATAATATATGTGCTTCCTGCAAAATATGTTTGGAACATATGTTAGAGTAGCGATTTTTTTTTGAGGGTGTAGGAATGTAAAATCCAGTCACTTTGGACAAACCTTTCGTTTTGTGGAAAAAGACATTCATAAATAAGGAGAATCTTAATAATTGATAAATTTATTAACGCTTTTAGTGCAAATATGTGATAAAAGTAGTTTATATCGAACTATTTTTCTTTACAACCGCATTTATAGGCCGTTTAAGGGAAAGTCTAAAAAGAACAAACACTTAAATTTCGAATTAAGCACTCATTAAAAGGAGAACCGAAATCTAATTATTGTAGAAATACAAATACATATCCCTCTACGCGGGCTAATTTGTTAAAAAAAATTATTGAGCTAAACCAAATATCAGCAGTGGGAAAAGTGTGCCAAATAAACGGATTGAATTGTATGGAAAATATTTTTTAAAATGCATGGACATTTTCCAAGTATTTCAAATAATTGAGATCTGTTAATATTAGCATTTGACAGTAACGTAAGTGATGCGAACGTACGAAAGGTAGTTAGAGAAACCCAAATCTAGACGAAAGTGAGTGACTACCGTTCGTTCGGATATCAGAAATAGGCTGTTACCCAGCAAAAACTCCTATTAGGTATGAGTACATGTACGAGTATGCCTGCGCCAAATTAGGTAACAACTTTTTCGTACGTATATAAGCAGTAGAACTTTTACACGGGCATGACATTGGAGGAAAGTACTTCGGTGCAAGCATACCAGCAGTCGACAAATAAGTACTTTGTCGCAAGCATACCACCTCTATAAAAATAATATCTTTACCATGAATAGACTCAAAAAGCGTGAGTGAGAAATGTAAAGTACTTTCTAAATAATAAGTGCAATTTACTATACAATTTTTTTGTATGAGAAAATATTTTTGTACGAAAAATTAACTTGAAAGTGGATAGCAATTTCTTACTGACAGTTACTATCGTTTATAATTGTTAGTAGAAAATTACCCAATGAAATTAAATTTATAGACATTTTCGTTAAAAATGGTTTATAACATTTCATGAAGTTTTTGCAAATTTTAAGTTAAACGTTTCATCGTCCATAAACTGGTGTGCCTTTATGAATATTATTTTTATAGTAAATTGTCAGCAGATGCGATGAACTAATGCAGGTATGCAACAAGGGAATATAAAGGCAAGGGATATTTTGGATTTTGAGACATTTATTGATGTTTGTTTATTAAACCTTTTAAATGAAAGTTATTAATATTTTATCGGTAGTTTAGAAAATAAGTTATTAAGATTATTACAATTTTGGGATTATTTGTTAGGCTTGAGGTCATGGACTAATGAAAAAATCTGGTGTTAATGTGGAAGTTCACCAATGTGGTATCACAATGGACTGAATAGTCTAAGTGAGCCTGATACATCGGGCTGCCACCTAACCTAACCTAATGTTTTTCATTACTTTTTATTGAAATATAGCTTTTCTCGGATATTTCGATACACCATCGGTGATCATCTTCAGCGAGATATTATCTATAAATTGTAATAATTTAAATATTTTACAATATTAACTTTAACAACGTTTTGGAACAAAAATATAACATTAATTGTATTTACATTTTACAAAGTAATAGACTTTCTCCTTACAATGCTCATGTCTAACTGATTTATTATCGTAATTGTGTTTGTGATTTTGTATTAGATTTCTGTAAATCTGTGCACAGTGGTCTGTGTCGGCTTTGAAGTTCATGCGTTCCTCAGGGGGAGTATTTATTATATGTAGCATCTCCAATGTATTAATGAATTAAGAATATTTAGGAAAATATGTTGAAGTTGAAAGTGTATTGTATTGATTATTATTCAATGTAAAAAATTAATATTCAATTCCAGATGAATTTGGAAATTTTTTTTTATATCTCAGCGTATAGTTTAGTCATAAATTATTAAGTATTTTTTTAATATGACTTTCTTTTAAAAATAATATTTTTTATGTATATTATTATTTGTTAATTATTTTTTTGGAAACCAGTTTAATGTTTTTCTTTATTGTAAAAGCAATATTTAATTCCAGATGGATTCGAACAAATTTAAAAAATAGAGAATTGGTAAGTTTTATTTTAAAAATTGGCTTTCTTTCAACTAGAATATTTACGTTTTTATGACCTTTTTATCATCAAAATTAGGGAGCCACCGTGGTGCAATGGTTAGCATGCCCGCCTTGCATACACAAGGTCGTGGGTTCGATTCCTGCTTCGACCGAACACCAAAATGTTTTTCAGCGGT
This sequence comes from Haematobia irritans, assembly GCF_050003625.1. Lineage (NCBI taxonomy): Eukaryota > Metazoa > Arthropoda > Insecta > Diptera > Muscidae > Haematobia > Haematobia irritans. Next base: position 60,342,664 of record NC_134400.1, read on the forward strand.
GGATTATCCCACCTCAGTAATGCTGGTGACTTTTCTGAGGGTTTCAAAGCTTCTCTAAGTGGTTTCACTGCAATGTGGAACGCCGTTCGGACTCGGCTATAAAAAGGAGGTCCTTTGTCATTGAGCTTAACATGGAATCGGGCAGCACTCAGTGATAAGAGAGAAGTTCACCAATGTGGTGTCACAATGGACAGAATAGTCTAAGTGAGCCTGATACTTCGGGCTGTCACCTAACCTAACCTATCATCAAAATTACAGGTTTTTAATACCTTATTTTAGTATTTCTTTAAGCAAATTTTTTGGAAACCAATGTAATATTTTTTATGTAAAAAACAAATATTTAATTTCAGAATGACACCTTAAAAATTTGGAAAAAATTTTAGTACTCCTTTGCCTGTAATTTAATAGTGAATTGGTAAGGATTCTTTAAATTTCTTTAAACCCTGGACATTCATCCTTATTTTTTGTACATTAACGTCATCTTTCGTCATTTTGACTATGGCTTATTTCAAGACGCTATAATTTTCATCGTGAGCGAAAAAGTGAACCAAATTTGAATTTATTTTCTTATTCAATTTGGTTTTAATTAGTATAAAACAAAAATTCATAAAACGGTCGAATTAGTATAACTTAAATTTACTATTTCCCAATAGACTAAAATGCATTTTAACCCTACTTGGTCTGGCCGGACCAAATTTGACTTTGAGCGCTTAGTGATCGAAAGCCTATCCTACGGTTAAATCGAAAATGTAATTACGTGTCGTCATTTTGACCAATGATGACTGTCTGGGGTTAACCAGAATATTTGGTTTTGTTTATGCATATTATTATTTTTTCATTCGATTTTTTGGAAACCTATTTAATAATTTTATTTAATGTAAAAAAAAATAAATATTTAAGAGTAACCCAAATAAATTTGGACAACTTGTATATTTCCCCTCAGCGTACAATTTAATAGAGAATTGGTAAGTTTTATATTAAAACTTTGGTTTTCTTTATCGATGTGAAGGATAAAATAAAATAAATATTCATTTTATCCTTCACATCGATAACAACGCAGTTTTATGAGTTTATATAGAATACTTCATTATTTCTCTAATTATTTCAGGTACAAATTTTATGATATATGTTTTGCAAAGAAAAGTTGAATTCCTTACACCTTAATAAAATGCCCCCAAATATGGTAAGTTACAAGCTAAAATGAAGAAGTAAAAAAATTATATTTCATTACATGGTGTTAATTTTTAACAATTTTCATTATTGCTTCCATTTTTTCCAGCAAGATATGTGAAAAAATTACCTAAAAAGAGGATAAGTCAAAATGTCCAAACAGCGAGTTCAAATGAACTATTCTCTGTTCCACGTGGTCATAATTTTTATTCACAAAAAACGTTGTATTAAAAACTTACATCATAAGTTTTAATAATAATGTACTTTTGCTTAAAGAAAGTTTAATTTTAATGTATGAAAATTTTCATAATAGTACAACGGTTTGTTGTTCCTTTAATTATTTAATTTCTCTGTACTGTGGAAGGATTGATTTAAAAATAGTTTTGTTGTCGACATTTTAAAGAGACTGTTAACAAATTTTTATTGTCGGGTTTCCCACAAAATAAGCAAGTAAACCAAAATAATACTGACTTTTTAACTTGGTAGGGGTATATAAATCTTATGGTGTTGTAAAAATCAACTAAAATACAATGTTATAGATGAACTAAAATTTAAGAGAATTATAAACTAGACAAGTTGAAAAAAATCTTAAGAGCTAAATCATGGTCAATATTACTACAGTTTAGTTCATTTTGCAATAGAAAAGGGTTCACTGTTTTTTCAGTGTAGTAGTGGTATTTATTAATATTTTTCATTAACAGTTACAATGTTTATAATACTCTGTTTTTATTTCCATTTATTATAAATACAATTATTTTCAGTTAGCTTGAAGACTTTGACATATCGTCGTCAGTCTACATGTAGATTAAATTTTACGCTGTACACAGAAAAAAGTGTCTCGTAAATTTAAGCAGATTTTTACAATAATTTATTACAAGAATTTTCCAGAATTTTAGTTCATTTTTCGTGTCTTCAACGAAAATTAACTACTCGAAAGGAAATTTTAAGTACCAATCGTTTAGTTCATGGCCTACAAAAATACCGTGGAAATTTCCTTACAATTTTTCTTAACTGGTAGTTAAAAATTCTTTCGTCATACTATAAAACTACTTATGAAGTGTAAAATACTTTCTAAATAATAAGTGCAATTTACTATAGAGTTTTTGTATGAGAAAATATTTTTTTACGAAAATTGAACCTGAAAGCGGATAGCAATTTCTTACTGGCAATTCTTATAGTTAATAATAGTTGGTACAATATATCTCAATGAAATATTTTTAGTTCACATGTAATTAAATTTATAGACATTTTCGTCAAAAATGGGTAGATATCATTTCATAAAGTTTTTGCTAATTTTAAGTTAAACGTTTCATCGTTCTTACACTGGTATGCATTTAAGAGTATTATTTTTAGAGTAAATTGTGGACAGATGCGATGAACTAATGCATAGTACAGAGCAGAGAACGGCTGTGATCTACCGCAACCGACAAGTTTATTTAGTAAACACCAATATTTGCAATCTTAAAACACTAATTGGTAAAAAATGACAACCACCAATATCCCTTCAGTTCTTAGGACTGGTCCTGTTGGAAATAAAAGTAAACTATCCTTGAGAGTAAATCTTCAATTCTATTTATTTTGTAAAATTAACTTCAAAATTAATAGTTTTCTCAGTCTGATATTTTTCCAACTGACGTTAAACTCAATAATTCAAATAAACTATTAAATATTTGTTTTCAATGGTATAGTGATGAATAAAGAAAGAGAATTATGCAGGTATTTGTCGGCAACATCCTCCCCTCGTTAAAACATCGTTTTAACCAATTGGAGTAGAGCGCCACACATCCAGTTTCGCTAATTTGGCAACAGGTCGATGTAGAATGCCACCTTTTGTTACTACTTCTGCACTTCGGATATTTCCATCTTTTGATTTGTATACTGCCTGGACTATACCTTTCGGCCAACTATTTCGTGGTAGGTTGGGATCAACTACTATAACAACATCATTTATTTCAAGAGGACTACATTTTTCAAACCATTTTGACCGTCTAGTTATAATAGCAAGTTATTCGTTGACCCATTTTTTCCAAAACGTATCGGTGAAATACTGCATTTTTTCTCCAGTTTTTAGGAAGTAATGAGTCATCATATGAAAATTTACCCAAGGGCTTACACCCATCCGACGAACCCAAAAGGAAATGGTTCGGAGTAAAACCATTTCCTTTTGGTTCATCAGTTGATTGTTCTAAATCTACGTACGTTAGAGGCCTTGAATTTATAACTCGCTCACATTCCAATAATCCATTGTATAATTTTTCGTCGTTGAAAAAAAAGTGTGGCAAAATCTGATGAAGGAACTTTTTGGCAGATTTTATCAAACGCTCCCAAGATTGCATATTCATCACTGAAATCTTCACGTTGAATTGACTGGTAAATAATATTTTCGGCCATGTCGTGTAATTTTCAGGAGGAATATATTCAATGTTTCGTGATTTAAGCATTTTCATTTTTAAATTGTGTATGAATTTGAGCACATAGACTACACGCAAAGAAAAAAAACGTTTGGAAAACGTGTACCGAAAACGTTTTTCTTTTGTTAGAGTTTTTTGAATTGCTTCGAAAATTTTAAACTTTTATCACCAAAAAAATTCGTTTGTTACAAATTTTTTATTTTTTCAATAAAAAAATTTATTTTTGAAACAACAACACAGTCCATTTCGTTTATATCAAACACTGTTCTTTTCGGACTTTAGGTCTTTATTAAGATACATTTTACAGTTCAAAATTTAATATAGTACAATGTAATGTTGAACATTTTTCGGAATCTTCCGAACATATCTGGAAAATATGTAAAAAAAAACAACAAAAAAAAACAAAAAAACTTTGGTCGAAGCAGGGATCGAACCCACGACCCTTGGCATGCAAGTCGGACGTAGCAACCACTGCTCCACGGTGCCAAACTAAATGTTTGTTTCTGTTAAATAAACTTTGTTTATTCGGTTCGTGGGCGCCGCAAGCTATGCTATATAAATATAACTTATATGGATAATTATCTATTGATGACCATAACAGGTACATAGCTCAGTGGTTAGTGTGTTGGCTTACAAAGTGCGTGGTCCGCGGTTCGATTCTCCGTCCAGGCGAAAGGTAAAAAAAAATTAAAAATTTATAAAATCGTATAATTTCTTCTACATTGTTGGTATTACAGGAAAAGGTGTTAAGAACTAAAAAACCTCGTGGATGTGAGAAAGATGTGAGGGAAAATGCAATTAGCAAGAAAACAATGTTTTTTTTTTTTTTTGAGTTAGTCTTTATGAAATTGTTTTTACATCCTGGAAAAGAATAAACGTTTATCACAAAAAGTATATACTTTCCTTCCAAATACACTTCCTTACAGCGAAAAGCAAATGGGAAACGAACTTTGTTTGTCTAAAATTTCGTTTGGGAGGAAAGAATTATTTTTTTGCGTGTACGGTTAGAGTGAGTATTTTCCAAGTAGAAAATCTTTGAAACTCAATTATTTTATTATCTGCGACATTTATATGCATCATAATAAGGTGGGGTCAAATGTGTAATTATTGCTCCCTTTTGTTGCATTATCTGCAACATTTTCTTTCGTAGGTATGTATATCCATTCAAATGGATTAGGCTTTTCCAGCACTTCTCCAATACGGTGCATAACAAATTGTTTTAATTTCTTGGGTCTGCATTAAGCCAACTTAATACTGTAAACGAGTCAGACCAGAAACAACGCATTTCGAGTTTCATGTTCGGCACATCACAGAGAGAATTTGCGAGACGAACTCCCAACACTGCTGCCATTAGCTCCATGCGTGGAATTGATAGTGGCTGTTTAGAAGCAAATTTTACCTTCGCACTTGCCAAGGAAACGGTAACTTTGTTTTGAGTTGTCACACGAAAATATGCCACCGCTGCATAAGCTTGGCACTGGCATCCACGAAAACATGTAACTGAACTGAACTTAGTGGCGAGTGCCAACGAGGAATCTTTACATTTTCAATATTTGGGAGAGTTTCGAGTCAACGTCTCCACTTGTTAAATACCACATCGTTTACCTCATCCATCCACCCATCAGTTGTTCTCCATACCTCCTGCAGCAATATTTTCAAAACAACTACATACGCTGAAAGGAACCCTAATGGATCAAATATGGACATTAATGTTCTTAACGCATCCCTTTTGGTGGGTCGTTTCATCCCTGTTAGAATTGCTTGATTGACTCGGTTCAGTTGCAAATTATATGTAAAACAATCATTCGATGTGGACCACCACATACCTAACACTTTTTCTATATTCATTTCAATCCTACTATTGGCGATTTGTACATCATGATTTTTCTCTTCTAATTTTCCTAGATTTTCTAGTACAAACTTGGAGTTTGACTTCCAGTTTCTCATGAAAAATCCACCTTCTCCATGTATAAAAGATACTTCCTTTGCCAGGGCGATTGCTTCACTTTCGTTACTTGCACTATCCAATAGGTCGTCGACATAGTTGTGGTTTAAAATAGAATCTACGGCTCTTGGGAAATGGGCGCTGAAATCCATAGCATTCGTATTCTTAACATATTGAGCAGAACTTGGAGAACATACCGCGCCGAAAGTCATGACTTGCATAACATATATATCAGGGTTCCTGTTTTCAGCATTTCGTCCCAAAAATCTTTGCGCGCCTTGATCTTCTTTACGAATTAGAATCTGATGAAACATTTCCTTTATGTCTACTGATGTTGCAATTTTTCCAATTCGAAACCCATGCAGAACAGTTAATAAAGGAGTCACCAAATCAGGTCCTTTAAGTAACAAGAATTCAAAGAAATATTTTTCACCTTTGCTGCTGCATCCCAAACTAATCGAATTTTCCCTGGTTTATTCGGGTTAGTTAAATATTGGAAGGTACCATGTAACGCCTTCTTGCACCTCGGTTTTACCTAATTTCCGAGAGTACCCTTTTTTCACCAAATCATCTATCTGTTGAGCAATAATGTGTATATTTTCAAGACTTGACTTTTTTTCGAGACACTGGAGTCGTTTCATTGCCATTGAAAAACTATCAGGAACAACAGTTATCTTTTCTTTCCAAAGCAAGCCCGATTCAAATCTACCACCTACAAGATTAGTGGTTTCTTCCAAAATTTGTATAGCACGCTTTTCTTCTTCGGAAACCAATTCATATTTACAGCCGACTTTTTCCAAAGACATGTATTCGGAAACCAATCTTTGTAATTTGTCAATTTCACCATCACAATGACAATATTCTTTATTGTGGAAACCAACTGTTTTCGCCGTGTTCACCTCATTACCACCATGAATAACCCATTCCAATCTTGTCTTTGTTGCGCTTGGTTCATTTCTGTTTCCTTCAACATGTTGCAAACATAACTATTATTTAAGCCGATTAAAATTTTCGGAGATGCATTGCTATAAGTAGTTATAGGTATATTTCTTAAATAAGGGTAAGATTCTAGGTCCTGTTTTGATACAATTCTGTATTGGTAAGGAGAGATTTTTTACGGTCCTAACATTAGATAGTTCATATTTTTTGGACATTTCTCCGGTATGACATGCATCCGGTATGAAGACATCGACTTGCAGAGAATCTTCCTCTATTCGGCTTGTTTCGGAAGTCCATTTTAAACATAGGATTTTGGCTTCGCCCTCTAAACCCAGTTGATCGCAAATATCACTTTGTAGCGATGTTGTGTTGGAACCGTCATCTAAAAAGGCAAAAATCTTCACAGACTTGTCTTTAAAGAGTGATACGGTCCAAATTTGGTCAATATAAACTTGACGTATTTCTTTCAATTTTGCATTTAAAAAACCTGAACACCCCTCATTTTGAAGGTGTGTGTGTGTAAAATGTTGCTCCTATTTTGATTTTGGAATTCACTCTTCAGTTGTCAAAATGCCGTGCAAGCAAGAAGAGCAGCGTATCAAAATTGTGCTCGCGCATCGCGAAAATCCGAGCTACTCGCACGCAAAGCTGGCAAATCGCTAAAAGTTGCCAAATCAACCGTTACAAATGTAATTAAAGTGTTTGGGGAACGTTTGTCGACAGCCAGGAAGTCTGGATCGGGGGGAAATCGAAAACCGGAAGCCGCTGAGACGACAAAGAGAGTTGCCGGTAGTTTCAAGCGAAACCCTAACCTCTGTCTCCGAGATGCCGCAAATAAGCTGGGTGTATCGTCTACAACCGTGCATCGAGCCCAAAAACGAGCCGGACTATCGACTTACAAGAAGGTAGTGACTCCAAATCGCGATGATAAACAAAATACGACGGCCAAAGCGCGATCCCGGAGGCTGTACACGACGATGCTGTCGAAGTTTGACTGCGTGGTAATGGACGACGAAACCTACGTCAAAGCCGACTACAAGCAGCTTCCGGGACAGGAGTTTTATACGGCAAAAGGAAGGGGAAAGGTAGCAGATATTTTCAAGCACATAAAACTGTCAAAGTTCGCAAAGAAATATCTGGTTTGGCAAGCCATCTGTACCTGTGGCTTGAAAAGCAGCATTTTCATAGCTTCCGGGACTGTCAACCAAGAAATTTACGTGAAAGAGTGTTTGAATAAACGTCTGCTGCCTTTCCTGAAGAAACACGGTTATTCCGTACTGTTTTGGCCGGATTTGGCATCTTGCCATTGCGGTAAAAAGGCCATGGAGTGGTACGCCGCCAACAACGTGCAGGTGGTTCCCAAGGACAAGAACCCTCCCAACACGCCAGAGCTCCGCCCAATTGAGAAATACTGGGCTATTGTCAAGCGGAACCTAAAGAAGACCAAAAAAACTGCTAAGGACGAGCAGCAGTTCAAGGCAAACTGGCTTTCTGCGGCGAAGAAGGTGGACAAGGTGGCTGTACAAAATCTGATGGCAGGTGTCAAGCGTGAGGCTCGGCAATTCGGATTTGGAAAAGCGAAAGCCTAACTGAATAGTTTTCCTGAATTTTATACTAATTGAACTTGAAAAAGAATTTAATTTGATTTTTTAAATAAACGATTTCACCGATTTACACGCGTTTTCCCTTGACCAAATTTTGACCGTATCACCCTTTATTGTGCAATATAACAGGTACAATTTTAAAATAAGTCTTGTTTTCGATTGTTGAATTTGATTGGGTTGTAACCGTAGGGAAAGACATGCATTTGTGAAGTAATTTATGATGCCTTGCATTGCAGCCTTCATAGGGGCATTTATTATCCGAGCAGCGATAGTATCCATGCTTATGAAGACACAATCGACATAATTTAAGTTGGTGTATCTTGTCCCATCGGTCAGATAATTTCATCTCTGAAAATTTTTTACACTCTTCGATCGTATGATACACAGATAATACATGGGGTCCCATCGCACTTTATGGGTTCTCTTTCGTGAATATGTATATTACTGCCAGCTTTGTTCATTGTTTTCAATGGATTTACTTTGGCAACTGCCTCAGCGATATCGAACAGCCATTTTGAAAACTGGGATATATCGGCATTATCATGCGAGATATAAAGAGCCCAATTTAGTTTTATTTGCGAAGGCAACTTACGTACTAATTCATGTAGTAACATGGGGGTTTTTTTATGACTTTCTAGCCCATATGCTTCAGGAGTGGAGCAAAGATTTCGCACTGATATAGCGTAATTAATGAGACTGTCCAAATTATCTGATTTTGGTGCACATTCCATACGAAGTTTTTGAAGAAGAATATATAATAATGAATATTATTTCGGGCGACCAAATAAAAGTTTCAATGTACGAATCACTTCAGATACATTTTGCTGTAACATAATATGGGAACTTACTGCCTCAAGAGCCTTTCCCTTCAAAGATTTCTGCAACCACAAGAGGTTCTCCGAATGTGAATATCCACACAGCTTCGTACTTTCCACAAATGCGCTGTAAAATAATGGCCATTCTTCGGGTTTCCCACTAAAGAGAGATAAAAGATCCCACTAGGGAGATCAGTCGACAATGCTTTACGCGCAGCAATGTGACTTTTTGTCAATGTGTGTAGCTCCCGCTGATCACTTTCCAATGGTTTCGACCGGTTGTCTACCTTAGTTATTAGTTCGCTACCCTCAGAGAAGTTTTCAATTTTTTCGAGCCACTGCTTTGTACGAGAAATTGCCTCGCTACGGACACTTCCACCTTCGTTTTCAGACGCCAGTATTTCATATTTTCTATTAAAAAATGGGTCTCCATAGCTTTTTCCTCCTTAAGGCGCTGTAATTCTAGATTTATAATGCGTTGTTTTGACGATACTGCCGAACGAATTGATTCTGGTCTTTGCTTTCCTACGTGTGATGCATTTACAGGTATCTTTAAACATTTGGCACATTCCCAATCGTGATTTTCAATGGGAGGGGTTACTCCAACACATTTGAAGTGATACCATTTGTCACATTGTACCATGTCTTCGTTGTCTTCCTCCTCACAAATCTCACATGAGTACAATTTGTTTCCATCCTTCATCCCAACTAGAGATTGTCTTGAGTTTTCTGGCGTTTTATCGATATTGAGTTCGCCATGATTTTCAGTTGACGGCCTTTCTTTACTAGTCTCAACGGGAGGCGTACGAAACATTTCAATGTTATTAATTTTGAAGAATGTTGAATAAGTAAACTATCCTTGAGAGTAAATCTTCATTTTTATTTATTTTGTAAAATTAACTTCAAAATTTGATATTTTTCCAACTGACGTTAAACTCAATAATTCAAATAAACTACTAAAATTTGTTTTCAATGGTATAGTGATGAATAAAGAAAATAGTAATGCAGATATTTGTCGGCAACAGGTCCCAAGCCGGTCGTTTCACCTGTCCTTTATAACCGGTACAGGTCCTTTAACCGGTTAGGTGACCGGTGAAATTAACATGGAGTTGTCATAGGAAGGGTCAATTGACCCCTACATAGATACCTACAAACCAATCCTTTGGTCGGTTGTTTTCAAGCCATCAATTAACCGGTTCAAATAGACATGTTAGAGAGACAGTTCTTAAAAAAACAGTTTTTTACACCAATTTTACTTTTTATTTTTATCAATGCTTTCTTTTTATTTTCTTATTATCTTCTATTTACAAATTGGAAAACTTTTTCGCTCCGACCAGGTTTTGAACCTGAGTTTACTGGCACCATAACAGAACGCCTTAACACACAACGCCATTGAACACATAGCGTCGAAACGTCATTTAAATGTTAGTGATATTGGTAGGAAATGAACAAATGTAGGGAAAATATAACTGAAGAAACATATCTATAAATAGAACTGTCCCTGTTATAGAAGCAAAAGGGCCAGAAAAGTGTGAATTAACCCCATGATAGAGACATTTGAACCGGTTAGGGGATGGGTTCATTGTGTTCTAAAGACAATTGCATGAAGTGGCTACCAATTGGCTAAATATAACCAGTCTCATGACCAGTATAAAATTCCAACTGCTTGGAAAAAGGGGTCAGTTGTCACCAAAAAAACTGAAGGGATCCAATGCAACCGACGACTGTCGGTGTTAGTATGTATGTTGGTCTCTCGAAAACACTGTAGTAAAGCAATCACACAAATTGGTTACCCCATAGACCTGGGTGTCAAACTATGTTTGAAAGTTCCGAAGATTAGGAATAAACGAGAAAAATAAGAGCACGCTTACAATCTCTTTCGTTTTCCTTTTTGTAGTTTGCCAATTTTACACAAAATTAGACCGTTTATGATGCACCAGAGGATTTATAAATAAATTAATATATTAAAAGTTCATATTTGAATAAAAAATTGTGACCAAAACCGCGAAAATACGAAATTTAATTTTGAGCAGCATTGCTCTTTACGAACAACACAAAAGCAAATGCACGAAAATTAATGTTTGGGACTGACTCTTTACGAAAAAATCAAAACGAAATGTCAGAAAATTAATTTTTGGAACTGACACACGTTTTTTAAAGAGAATAGTGGATCATCTATGTATTATAAGGTCTATGGGTTACCCATATCTCAGCAGTTTGGTATTCTCTTATGCGAACTGCTGGTAATTGTTGGTTTTGAATACAATCACACGTAAGTGCCACACTCGTTTTTTGTTTATTGCAAGATACTGCATACGAACATTGTTATATACTAGTGGTGTTTTTATTCTCGCATTTGTATCAATGTAAAAGATCGCATGGTAATTGGTGTCTTACTCACTGCCACAACTTTTATATGTTTAATGTAAAGATGATGTTACTTGAATTTTGCTTGAGAGTGAGAGCATGCAATGCAATAATGAGAAATGGTAGCGAGTGATGGAGATGTTGTGTATATCTGAGCGTGGGGTTGTTTTTATTTTTGTTCTTTCAGTGGTTTGTGTGTATGTGTTTGTTATTCGCGAATGGTTTATTTGTCTGGATGAGGTGTTGTTTTCACACTGTTAGAAAAATATGTGTTTCATATGTTTCGATATAAACAAAATGTGTTTCGGGCACAATTTTTAAACACCATATATTTAAGTGCAAACATGTAATGTTCTCAAACTAACACTAAATGTTTGGAACACATATGTTAATATGTTAGAATATATTATGTTTGGGGCATGCATGTTTCATAAAAATTATATGTGTGAATGTAAACATATATACATTTACAAATTTCGAGTAAACATATATATGTTGTGATATTTTATTCAGAGAGCGACAGAGAGAGAGTATAGAGAAAGAAATAGAGATAAAAACCGGGAGGGTCGACGAAAGATATCAAATTAACACAGCGAGAGAATCAAAAGAGAGCAATTTCTGTGAAACCGCTTATATGTTGTTTCGGAAACTGCTTTATGATAAGGCCAAAAATTGTATATGCTTAAGTCTAAATATTATTTAATTTAAGCCTAATTATTATTTAATTTGTGTATATTATAAAATTATTTATGTATGTTTATACTCGACCCCACGTTCTTCCTTTGTTAGAGTTTTTGAATTCCTTCCAAAATTTCAAACTTTTATACCAAAACCAGTTTTTTATTACAAAAGTGTTATTTTTGCAATAAAAAAATAATATCTTAGCCAAAAGCTCAGTCCATTTCGTTTATATCAAGCACTGTTTCTGACTGTAAATCTTTAATAATCCACATTTCGAAGTTTTATTATAAAAATTTAATATAGTATAAATATAAATGTGTAAATTAAAAAAAAAAAGGTGTTTGGTCGGAGCAGGGATTGAACCCACGACCCTTTGCATGTACGGCAGACATGCTAACCACTGCTCCACGTTGCCAACACATGTATGTTTCTGTTAAATAATGTTATGTTTGCATGGGCTCGTGGGCGCTGCAAACTATGCTATATAAATGTAACTTATAACGATAATTGTCTACTGGTGACTATAACAACTACGTAGCTCAGTGGTAGTGTGTTGGCTTACAAACTGTATGGTCCTCGGTTCGATTCTCCGTCCAGGCGAAAGGTAAAATTTAAAAAAATTATAAAATTGAATAATTTCTTCAACATTATTTGTATTACAGAAAAAGGTGTCAAGAACTAAAAAATTTCGTGGAAGTGAAAATTATGTTAGGGAATGAACACAATCTTCTTTGGGGAAAAATCTTCCAAGCATATAATATTTTTGGGCTCAAAATGCTTCCAAACATATTATATGTTCACATAAAACAAACATATTAATGTTTCGGCAGTATCCAATAATATATGTGCTTCCTGCAAAATATGTTTGGAACATATGTTAGAGAGGCGTTTTTTTTTTGAGGGTGCAATGAAGGCGCGTGTGTTTTTGTTGATGCAGGAATGTTTTGGTTTTGTTTGGCATGCTTCAGTTGTATAGTTGGCGTTGGCATTGGCTGTTGCATCTTTTTAGCAGGTATGTAACAAGGGAATATAAAGGTATGGAATATTTTGGTTTTTTGAGACATATTGTTGGTGTTTGTTTATTAAACCTTTTAAATGATAGTTATTAATATTTTAGCGATGAGATGTACGATGGCGAAGTGATGATCGGTAGCTTAGAAAAAAGTTATTAAGAATGTTAAATATTTAGCAAAAAAATGGTGAAATGGAAAGTATGTTGATATTGTTTTATCTAATTTAATTTTTATCATTCAATGTAAAAAATAAATATTCAATTTCAGAGTAACTCCAGATGAATTTGGAAAAATTTTTGCTACACATCAGCGTATAGTTTAATCATAAATTGGTAAATATTCGTTTTAAAATGTAGTTTTCTTTTAAAAAGAATATTTTTTACGTATATTATTATTTGCTAATTATGTTTTTTTTTTACCAGTTTAATGTTTTTCTTTCTTGTAAAAAAATATTTAATTGCAGAGCAACCCCAGGTGGATTAGGGCAAATTTTTATATTTCTCCTCAGCGTGTGTTATTGTTTAATAGAGAAGTGGAAAGTTTTCTTTTAAAAATTGGCTTTCTTTTCAATAGAATGTTTACGTTTTTATGACCTTTTTATTATCAAAATTACAGGTTTTTAATACCTAATTTTAGTATTGCTTTAATCAAATATTTTTGGAATCCAATTTAATATTTTTAATGTACAAAACAAATATTTAACATTTTTATTTTTTTTGGAAACATTTTTTTGGAAACATTTTTATGAATTGGTAAGCTTTCTTTAACATTCTTTTAACCAGAATATTTAGTGCATATTGTTATTTCTTTAATAAGATTTTTTGGAATCCAATTTAATGTTTTTATTTAATGTAAAAAATAAATATTTAATTTCAGAGAAACCCAAATGAATTTGGATAACTTTTTATATTTCCCCTCAGCGTACAACTTAAAGGAGAATCGGTAAGTTTTATATTAAAACTTTGGATTTCTTTTAACAAGAATATTTATTTTATTATGTCCTTCACATCGATAACAACACATTTTTATGAGTTAATATATTACTTAATTATTTCTTAAATTGTTTCAGGTACGTTTATCTAAGAAAGTTTGTATTCCTTACACCATTTGATAAAATGCCCCCAAATATGGTAAGTTACAAGCTAATATAAAGACCTTAAAAAAGTTATATTTTATTATGTTACATCTTAATTTTTAACAATTTTCATTATATCACATATCATCACATATCAGCAGGATATGTGAAAAATATACTTACGATGAATAAAAAACTAATGATAAGTCAAAATGTCCAAACAGCGAGTTAAAATAAATTACTTTCTTATTACATGTGGCCGTAATTGTTATTCACAAAAACCATTGTATTAAGAGCTTCCATCCTAAGTTTTTATAATAAAATACTTTTGCTTAAAGAAAGTTTACTTTTAATGTATGAAAATGTTCGTAATAGTACAACGGTTCGTTGTTCATTTAATTATTTAATTTCTCTGTACTGTTAAACGATTGATATAAAAATAGTTTAGTCGTCGACATTTTAAAGAGACTGTTAACCAAATTTTATTCCCAAAAAATAATCAATTTAACCAAAATAATACTGACTTTTTAACTTGGGAGGGGTATATAAATCTAATGGTTTTGTAAAATTGAAACAAAATACAATGCCATAGATGAACTAAAATGTAAGAGAATTATAAACTAGACAAGTAGAAAAAAATTTTAAGGGCTAGATCATGGATAATTTTACTACAGTTTAGTTAATTTTGCAATAGAAAAGGGTTCACTGTTTTTTCAGTATGTTCTGATTTTCATTATTAATCGTATGTGCTCGACTGTATTTGTTATGCTCAAATAATTCGTTCCCTGCGGTGCGTCCAAATTTCTATATATTCTTCCGGTGTTCTGTTTTCTTAATACGTACCAATTGTTCTTTAATCTTAGCTCTTGTAGCAGCATGTTTTCGTTTTCTTTCCAAATCGACCAGTTCAAATTATTTGTTGTCCACTCGATATTAGAATTTGTTCCCATGTCGTTTAGGTCCTTTGCCCAGAATATTCTTTTGTTTAATATTTTCTTTGATAGTAAAAGCGGTAATCGAGTTTCTTGATATCCCACCAAAAAAATTTTGGAAGTTCTTCCAAAGGCACAACTTTAAAAGTACTTCGAGAAGATGCACTCCCAATGATGTTCTTTATTTTAACTACACAGGAAGTTCTTTTAGTTCAATTTTTTATAACTTGGGTTTTCATACTTTTAATGGGTAATTTTAATTTTTTTTGTTTCAAATAGGTTAAAAATAGAGTAAGAATTCATAAAATGTTACAAATCATTTAAATTTTGTCGAAAAAATGCTAAATCCAATCTAAAAAAATTGTGCATTTTTGAAAATATTTGAGGTCAAACGTTTCCGACAAACGTTAGAATCCATTAAAAATGATAAAAAATTATTTATTTGACAAAATATCACAGAATTTTTTTTTAATTTACATCCAAAACATTGAATTCGGATCACAACTAAAGAAGTGGAGCAAATTCAGTGAAATGGCTGTTGAAATGGAGGACATCCGTCCTATGACATGCCCATGTTAAATTCATCGCTTCTGCGTCAATTTTGCACCACTTCCGGATCCAAAAAGAACATTTTCGTTACTTTTTGGCGACGCTTTTTTTGCTGGAATACAAAGAGAGTGTTAAATAAGTATCGTAGATGCAGTTTTAGTGTGAAAATATGGCCGCTTTCGAGAACTGTTTCTAGCATTATAGCGTACGTTGGCATGCAATCTGGCAGATTTAGTATTCTCTTGATGAAGAATATCTGCAATTTGTCGACTTCTTCAAAGTGTTTGCCACCCCACACTTGCGCCGCGAATGTCTGTATTGATCTGCTGTCAGCTAAGAAGAGGTTCCACTTTTCTGCAGGAGAGACTTAACGTTTACTAAGGAAATCATTCCACGTGCAGTTTATACTATTTTTGGCAGCTTTATTCCGTTTTTCCACATGTTTGGTGAAGCTCATGGCGGGTGTTAAAGTTACGCCTAAATAATTATTTTCTGACGTTATTGTTACCGCGCTCGATAGGAACGTCCAGTGTTCGTCTCTAATTAGTCGACCACCTCTTCTGAACACCATTATTTTTGATTTGGTTAGATTTACATCTACCGACCAGAGCTTACATTAATTGTGTACCATTCTTTGCAGTACTTCTGGTTCATCGGCTAGTATTACTATGTCATCGGCGTAAAGCAGCAATCTGATATTTAATTGGTCTATTGTTACACTTTAACATCGTGCAAGTCATTTAGATATAGCGCGAATAAGAGCGGGGACAGAGGACGTATTGAAATAATCTGAAAGTTAGTTTCCAGTCCAGACTGCCGAAATCGTATTATTGCATAAGTTTTCAATAAATCGAAAAGCTTTCGTAGATACGCCTAACATATGTAACTTGTAGACTAGCGCTTTTCTCGATATATTGTCGAACGCAGCCTTAAAATCTACAAAAATTCATAAGTTTTCTTTTCCCGGGCCAAATTCAGATGAACGATTGAGGACAAATTATATATATTATCGAATGTGCTGTAGTCCTTTCGGAAGCCAGCTTGATATTCATTTAAGATGTTATTCTTCTCCATCCATGATGTCAATCTCCCATTGAGTATACCCATCATAATCTCTACGACACAATCCATGAACGCAATACCCCTGTAATTACATGGTAATGTCCTGTCACCTTTCTTAAAAATTGGGAAAATTATGCTTCTAAGTAAAGACTCGTCAATACATCCGGAATCGTACCCCACATTAAATGTGTTCATAATTTCTTCTAATAGATAATAATGAAGCCTGTTTTCTTCACAGGCCCATATTCTATATTTCTGCAGTGCCGCTTGAACTTTTTATCGAGCTTTATGACAGGATAAATTAAACCATTTTTGTTTTGGTGTGTATTGGTGTACATTTACATATATCTTACTACACCGAAAAAAAAGTTTACTATTTTTCATGAAAAATGAACTAACCCATAGTAAGAATGACTTTGGCGCCTAAGATTTTTTTCATCTAGATAAGTTCATGATTTTCTTATAAATTAGTTCATGCATTGCATCGTATTTTAGTTCATTATTACTATGCTGTGGGAAGAATATACTTAAACTCATTCAAAATATTCCTGCTATCCGGAAAAATGAACAATTTTTTGGGAAACCTGTATTAAGAAATTGGTTTGAAATAAACTGTTTGTCAGTATAATTTTCAAAAAAGTAGAGAAATTGAGGAATCAAAGGTACAACAAGCCTGTATACAACTAACAAATTTTTCGTAGAAAACAAGTCAATTTTCAATAACCACCAGTACTTTATTTCAAAAAATTATTATTATGTTACACAAAACTATGGCTTATGATATACAATAAAGGAAATATTTTTATTCGAACGTTGGATGCAGTTAATTGTCGGTACTAAACTAATTAATTTAAATTTCCATGTTTTCTATCCATATAAAAGATATATGTGGCATAAGTTGCTATATTCATTGAATTGTTGTCCAATTTCATCGATTTTGGCTAACTTTTGTTGGGCGGGTTTGTCTTATAAACATCTGTAATTGCAAAGTTATACAAAATATAAGAAAAATATTATCAAATTCTATCATTCATATTGATTTTTATCTTACGGGTTTCAAGAGTATTTCCTAGAGCCAATAAGGATATCAGCTTAGTTAGCATTAAAACGTAAGAATATTCCAAAAAATTACCATAACAAGACCTGTCCACCTGAAAGTGAAAATAATTATTTTTAATAAATTGCAATTTTGGTTTTATTATACACGGACAAAATACCGTTTATAGAAAAACTTACCACATTGAAAAATCCATCCAGTAGGTACATTATTCGAATCATATCCATTGGCTAATGGGACATTTTTGAAATTATTTTCATAATATATTTGAAATAAAAAATATTATAAAATTAGCCATAATTTCCACTTGTCCGTATAGCATTTAGTATTTAAGGTGGATATTAAGTTCGAATTTAGAGGCTAAAATCGCAATTTTCATGATAAGTTTTCTTTAATAATCCATTATAAAAAATAATCTTTATAAAAAATTTGGTGTGGGCTATTCTCCATCAAGTTAAATTTAAATTTGTATCGAAGACGTACAATGTTATACTTTTCTTAGTGATTTATTTGATTTAGCGGCTAAACTCGAACTTAGTACTCACCTGTAGGAATTGCTGTACCATAAAAAATATAGATTCAAAAAAATGGTTGCATCTCCAACCTGTGATCCAGATGTAGAATAAATATAGATCATCCCATTATCACTCATGTTGTATATTTTCTATGTAATGCGCTTTACAGACTATCAGTTATTCCGGACGGAATGTCGGTGTTTGTAAAGAATCTTACAATGTGTCGGATCGATACGACTTGTCGGCGATGACTAAATAATCGGTAAATGTGTTATCGATCCCATAAACATGCAGCAGTATCGATTATGCCTTCGGACTTAACTTATAATGTGCACAATATATGGGATATGTTCGAAACGAGCACTGTCGTCCGGAATAACTGATAGTCTGTAAAGCGCATAAATCAATTAAAAATCCGCAATAATTTTAAACTACAGAAATATACAGTTCCTTAATCTGTTATTTGTTTTTATCAATAAAAAAACGTTTGTGATTTCTCTAACATCACATCATTCACTTCTCAGTTTCTAAAATGTTTCGAAATAAATGTATTTTCATTAATAAACACCAATACACCGAAAGAATTCTCTTCGTTAATTTTACGAAGAATTCTTCATTAACTATTCTTCGTGAATTCTTCATTAAAATAACGAAATTTTCATTCGTTTTCGTAAATTTTACGAAGAACATTTTACGAATATACGAAACTTCTACGAAATATTCTACATTAACTTTTCTTCCTAAAAAGTTCGTACTTTTAACGAAACTTTCTTCAAATTTCATGAATTTTGTGAAGAAGTTTTTACGAATATTCTACGAAACATTCTGCGTTAAAATTTCTTCATAAAAAGTACGAAACATTTTCTTTGAAATAACGAAGAAGTTTCATTGAAGTTGTAAAATTTCCGTTCGCGACATAAAATTGTCTTTTATAATGTGCTTGAGCGTATTCCTTTATACTATTTTTTTATGCATGTCTATGCTACTTCTCATTTGGGTGATAGAGCGCTATGAATAAAATTGAAGCAATAAAACTAAAATTTATTCAAAAACTTAAGATGTAAAGTAGTGATGTAATTTTTCACACTTGTAACTACAACCAAATGCACTTTCGACTATAACATTTTTTTCTAAAAGTTCGAACATTTTTCAAAAAAAAGTACGAAAGTTTTTCATAGAAAGTACGAAACATTTTCATAAAAAGAACGAAATTGTTTCATAAAAAGTACGAAGATTCTTCATAAAAAGTACGAAAATTCTTCATAAAAAGTACGAATTTTTTTCTTACAAACTACGAAAATTTTAGAAGAACTTTTCTTCGTTAAAAGTACGAAATATTTCGTACTTTTAATGAAAAGTTTCTTTGGTTGTAAAACAATGATAAATTTCGTACTTTTAACGAAATTTTTCGTTCTTTTTACGAAGAAAATTCTTTCGGTATACCGCTCGTACAATTTTGCAAAATTAAATCCACACGTGCACTTCATAAATACATCAACAGAACTGAATGCAGCAATAAAACTCAAAGACACAAATAGTCATAAAGGATACATACCTGCCGTAAAGAAAAACAACTCCACACACACACACACACGATCCCTTTCAGATCTCGCTATTCCAAGAAAACAACTCTCCCCACAAAAGATACCAACAACAGACAATGAAAAATCCTTTGTCTCTAGAATCAAAACAACCAACAACAGCATAAATGACGCAATAACAAACACAAACAATCATACGAGATATACACAAAATGTCTCTAAAAACTCCCTCACATGATGCAATGATTTCTCACTTCATTTTCCAATACCACGTTTTTTGATTGTTTGGAATTCTATCTATAAGTTAAGGTAAAATATATACCAAATTTATGAGGAATCTATAAAAAATGATATACATCCGGCGAGGATCATATTAACTACTTTTTATTCTACTTTATCTAAAATTTTCAATGTGAGGAAAAACACTTCACTTTATAATAAAAAGGGAAATAATCTGTAGGTAGCCATCATACGAATCGGTAATGTCGTTAAGTTAATTTTTACTA
The DNA here is from genome assembly GCF_050003625.1 of Haematobia irritans. NCBI lineage: Eukaryota > Metazoa > Arthropoda > Insecta > Diptera > Muscidae > Haematobia > Haematobia irritans. Next base: position 60,362,846 of record NC_134400.1, read on the forward strand.
CAAACATTTTTTTTCCATACAAAATTTTTTCTTAGTAAATTGTCCACATTTCGAAGTAAGATTTTTATATTGCCCATGTATTTTTATAATAGAATCAACGATGCATTAACTACTGTGTTGGAAATTTATTTAAGGAAAAATCCTTCCCATTTCGTAGTTAGGGAACTAAAAAACATTTACTGAATTTTTGTAAGTTTTCCTTTAGCTAAGTTAATTTTCGTTGTGGTTACGAAAAATGAACTATATTACAGTAAATTTGTTGAATTATGTGAAAGTTTAAATGGTCCTTAAATTTACAAGACACTTTTTTTCTGTGTATGGGCTTCTTTTATTATATTTGTGATGTCTCCAAAAGTGAATGATCGCATGATTTGTTTTTTAGTCTGTAACAATGAAGTGATATTGTTATGGTATTTCGATATATTTTTAGAATTCCATTTAAGCTTTGGTAAAAAATTTGGTTTGTTCTCTACCGTTCTGATTGTATTTATTTATACCGTCTAAAGTATTGGAAAGTGGTCAGAGCACGTTTTTCGTCTATATGAAAGCTAAGTATGAATTTCAGCAGCTCCTGATTAACTGCACAAATATCATTTACAGATTCTCCAATGGGGGAGGAATCCAAATTGGACAAAAGAATATTCGGGTACTACACAGAAAAAAAGTGTCTCGCAAATTTAAGAAGATTTTTACAATAACTTATTACAAGAATTTTCCAGAATTTTAGTTCATTTTTCGTATCTTCAACGAAAATTAACTACTCGAAAGGAAATTTTACAAATTCTAAGTAGCAATCGTTTAGTTCATGGCCTACAAAATACGATGGAAATTTCCTTAAAAAATTTCTTAACTGGTAGTTAAAAATTCGTTTGTCATGCTATAAAACTACTTGTGAAATGTAAAGTATTTTGTAAATAATAAGTGCAATTTACTATACGATTTTTTTGTATGAGAAAATATTTTTTTACGAAAAATGAACTTGAAAGTGGATAGCAATTTCTTACTGACAATTCCTATAGTTAATAATTGTTGGTAAAAAATTACCCAATGAAATATTTTTAGTTCACATGTAATTAAATTTATTTTCGTCAAAAATGGTAGATAACATTTCATGAAAATTTTGCAAATTGTAAGTTAAACGTTTCATCGTCCATAAACTGGTGTGCCTTTACGAATATTATTCTTAGAGTAAATTGTCAGCAGATGCGATGAACTAATGCATAGTACAGAGATCTTTATCGTCATAGTGGAATGTGATTAATGTAAAGATGATGTTACTTGAGTTTTGTTGTGTATACATGAGCGTGGGGTTGTTTTTATTTTTATTCATTTAGTGGTTTGTGTGTGTGTGTTTGTTATTCGCGGATGGTTTATTTGGCTGTATGAGGTGTTGTTTACAATAAAGGCACATGTGTTTTTGTTGTTGTAGGGATGTTTTGGCTTTGCTTGGTTTTGTTTGGCATGCTTCAGTTGTATAGTTGGCGTTGGCGTGGGTTTGTTGCATCTTTTAAGTAGGTATGAAACAAGGGAATATAAAGGCATGGAATATTTTGGATTTTTGAGACATATATTGGCGTTTGTTTATTAAACCTTTTAAATGAAAGTTATTAATATTTTATCGGTAGTTTAGAAAAAAGTTATTAAGAATATTTAGGAAGATATGTTGAAATTGAAAGTGTATTGATTTTTTTATTATTCTATGTAAAAAATTAATATTCAATTCCAGATGAATTTGGAAAATTTTTGTTATATCTCAGCGTATAGTTAATTCATAAATTGGTAAGTAAGTTAAGTTTAATATGACTTTCTTTTAAAAAGAATATTTTTTATGTATATTATTATTTGTAAAAACAATATTTAATTTCAGAGCAACTCCAGATGGATTCGAACAAATTTAAAAAATAGAGAATTGGTAAGTTTTCTTTTAAAAATTGGCTTTATTTCAACTAGAATATTTACGTTTTTGTGACCTTTTTATCATCAAAATTACTGGTTTTTAATACCTTGTTTTAGTATTTCTTTAATCAAATTTTTTGGAAGCCAATGTAATATTTTTAATGTAAAAACAAATATTTGTACTCCTTTGCCAGTACTCCTTTGCCTGTAATTTAATAGTGAATTGGTAAGGATTCTTTAACTTTCTTTTAACCCTCGACAGTCATCCTTATTTTTTGTACATTAACGTCAGCCTTCGTCATTTTGACTACGGCTGATTTCAAGACGCTATAATTTTCATCGTGAGCGAAAAAGTGAACCAAACTTGAATTTATTTTCGTTATCAATTTGGTTTTAATTAGTATAAAACATAAATTCATAAAACGATTATGGTGTTGTAAAAATGAACTAAAATACAATGTTATAGATGAACTAAAATTTAAGAGAATTATAAACTAGACAAGTTGAAAAAAATCTTAAGGGCTAAATCATGGTAAATATTACTACAGTTTAGTTCATTTTGCAATGGAAAAGGGTTCACTGGTTTTTCAGTGTACTATATGCGGACGACATTGTAATTTTGGCAGAAGATGATATAATATTACACAATATGATTAGAAACCTGGAAATTTATTGCGACATGTGGAAGTGAACATTAGTAAGTAAGGAAATAATGGTGTTCAGAAATGGAAGAAGAATCCGGTGACAAGAAAAATGGTTTTATGAAGGAAACGAACTCAAAATTACAAATCAATATAAATATCTGGGTGTACTTCTAACACCAAAAATGGGGTTAACATCACACGTTGAAATAGAACGCTACAGGCAAACAGTGCAATAAACTCTACCTGGAAGAACTTTTTAAGCAAGAGAGAAATATCACTGGCAAATAAATGGAAAGTGTACACGGTTGTATGTAGATCAATTCAAAATTATGATGCTTAGGGCTGGGGATTCGGAAACTTCAAAGAGGAGGATTCTTTTCAAATTTATTTCCTCAATAAGATATTGTATTTGCCTAGCCACACGCCGAACTATATACTTATGCTGGAAACAAACATTGAAGCAGCACATCTATTTTCGCTACGCCTTCATCTAAAGTATATTGAATGAACTATATGTTTATACAACTCGAATAGACTAGCACATATGCTAATGACATTGCTACTACAAATAGGGTAAAGGAATTAAAAATGCAAGCTGCACATCTCAATATACAATGGCCGGGAAAGAATTACTCTATAGAACAAAAGTGCGCATACTTTCATACAATCTACAATGAAAAGAAATGAGTCAATCAAGACACTACAAATATTTAAACCATTTGAGAGCAGAACTTTATATCAATGGAAATTTTTCTCAAGACTGCATCACAATTTTATTCAAACAAGAGCCGGGCTCATAAATTTGCGCAGTAACCGTTTTGGCGCTTCAAACGAGAGCAAATTATGCAGTCTCTGTAATGTGAATGAGAGCGACACCATGTATCATTTTCTTGGAAGTTGCCCAATATTTCAAGATAATAGAAGAGTCATGCCATTGGCTATCACCAATCCGAAATCGTAGCACAGATCTAGAAACTTTATACCTCTGCTGTTTATAACTGCCTACCTTTAGACTTTCTTTCTTCTAATCCAGACATAAATTCATGCTTTATCTCATCCTCTATGTGTACCTGCAAGTTTCCTATCAGTATATTAAGATCCCCAATAATTATTGGATTTACAAATCTACTTTTCGTGAGTATACTTTTTATATTTTCATATATATTTCCCCAAACTGCAGGTCTCATATAAATTGGTATAAGTGTGAGTGATGTGTTTCTATCCTTTACATGAATTACACATATCTCATCTACAGTTTCCAATGTAATAAAAACCCCTTTTTTCCGCAAGTCATTTTTGTAGCCTAAGAAGTAAGAAGGTCAGTAGTTACACAGAAAAAAAGTGTCTTGTAAATCTAAGGACCATTTTAACTTTCACATAGTTCAACAAATGTACTGTAATATAGTTCATTTTTCGTAACCACAACGAAAATTAACTTAGCTAAAGGAAAACTTAGAAAAATTACAGTAAATGTTTTTTAGTTCACTAACTACGAAATGGGAAGGATTAGTCCATGGATATGATTCCAATAATGTACCTACTGGATGGATTTTTCAATGTGGTAAGTTTTTTTTTTGTCCGTTTTTAATAAAACCAAAATTTCAATTTATTAAAAATAATTATTTTCACTTGCAGGTAGTTTTTTGGAATATTCTTGCTGTTTAATGCTAACTAAGCTGATATCATTATTGGCTCTAGGAAATACTCTTGAAAACCGTAAGTTAAAAATCAATATGAACGATAGAATTTGATAATATTTTTCTTATATTTTGTATAACTTTGCAATTTCAGATGCTTATAAGACAAATCCGCCCAACAAAAGTTAGCCAAAATCGATGAAATTGAACAACAATTCAATGAATATAGCAACTTATGCCACATATATCTTTCATATGGATAGAAAACATGGAAATTTAAATGAATTAGTTTAGTCCTAATAACATAGAATATTACTCTTTTGAAGAAGCAATTACTGACTACCGACAAGTAACTGCATCCAACGTACGAATAAAAATATTTCCTTTATTGTATATAATAAGCCATAGTTTTGTGTAATATAATAATTTTTTGAAATCAAATACTGGTGGTTATAGAAAATTGACTTGTTTTGTACGAAAAATTTCTTAGTTGTATACAGGCTTGTTGTACTTTTGATTCCTCAATTTCTCTACTTTTTTGAAAATTATACTGACAAACAGTTTATTTCAAACCAATTTTTTAATTGTTCATTTTTCCGGATAGCAGGAATATTTTGAATGAGTTTAAGTATATTCTTCCCACAGCATACTAATAATGAACTAAAATACGATGCAAGACATGAACTTATTTATAAGAAGTGGCACAGGGTATAAAAATGTTTGGCACCAAATCATGGTCATTCTTACTATGGGTTAGTTCATTTTTCATAAAAAATAGTAAACTTTTTTTCGGTGTAGTTACACGATTGTCTCTCCTACCACCGCTCTCTTTTTTCTACCTTCGCTGATTGCTGAGTTGTGAAACAGCTTTTCATGGTTGAAAAAATTACCATGGAATAGTTAACATAAATTACCTATTAGTATAAAAATAACAATTTTTATACCTACCACCATAGAATGGTGATGGGGGTATAATAAGTTTGTCATTCCGTTTGTAACACATCGAAGTATCGATTTCCGACTATACAAAGTATATAACATATATTCTTGATCAGTGAGAAATTCTAAAACGATATAACCATGTCCGTCTGTTGTAATCACGCTACAGTCTTCAATAATTGAGCTATCGTCCTGAAATTTGGCACAGATTCGTCCTTTGTTTGCAGGCAGGTCAAGTTCGAAGATGTATCGGTCCAGGTTTTGGTATAGTCCCCATATAAACCGACCACCCGATTGGGGTCTTGGGTTTCTAGAAACCGTATTTTCTATTCGATTTGACTGAAATTGGAAATCTAGAGGTACTTTAGTAATGCAAATGGGTGTGCCGAAAATGGTGCCTATCGGTCCATGTTTTGGTATAGCCCTCAATAAACCGATCTTCAGATCTTACTCTTGCACGTCTAGAAACTGTATTTTCTATCTAATTTGCCTGAAATTTGAAGTCAAGAGATACTCTAGGACCACAAATAGGTGTGTCGAAAATGCGGTGTATCGGTCCATATTTTGGTATAGCCCCCATATAGACCGATCTCCCGATTTTACTTCTTCAGCTTCTAGAAACCGTAGTTCTTATCCAATTTGCCTGACATTTGAAATCTAGAGATATTCTAGGGCCAAAAATAGGTGTGTCGCCCTCATATAGACCGATCTCCCGATTTTATTTCTTGGGCTTCTAGAAACCTTATTTTCAATCCGATTTGCCTGAAATTAAAAATCTAAAGGTATTTTAGAACCAAAGTAGGTGTGCCGAAGATATAGACCGATATTATTCCGTGGGCTTATAGAATCTGTAGTTTTTATCCGATTTGCATAAAATTGAAATCTAGAGGTATTTAAGGACCACAAAGAGGTGTTCCAAAAATGGTGAGTACCGGTCCATGTTTTGGTATAGCCCCCATATAGACCTATCTCCGGATTTTATTTCATGGGCTTATAGGAACAGTAGTTTTTAACCAATTTGCATGAAATTTAAAATCTAGAGGTATTTTAGAACCATAAAAAGGTATGCTGAAAATGATGAGTATAGGTCCATGTTTTGATATAGCCCCCTGGACCAATCTCCAAATTTTACTTCTCGGGCTTATAGAAACGGTAAGTTTTATCCAATTTACCTGAAATTGGAAATGTAGAGGTATTGTAGGACCACCAATACGTGTGCCGAAACTTGCGTGTATTGGTCCATGTTTTGGTATATCCCCCATATATACCGATCTCCCGATTCTACTTCTATTTTTTTATCCAATTGGCATGAAATGTGAAATCTAGAACTCTTTTAGGACCATAAAGAGGTGTGCCGTGGGCTATACTATATTTTAGTATTGCCCCATATCGACCGATCTCCCGATTTTAATTTACAATTAAAATCCTAATTCAATATTAAATTCAGTGTTTTAATTAGAAAGGCAAAGAAAAATTATCAACCAAGGTGCTATTAGATTTTTTACTTACCGGAACCACGTGATTTCTCGCTCCCCAACAAAGTGGTTTGAAGGATCCCCGTCTGGTTGCTTCTTGGAATTCCGTGAAATGGTTCTCCCAATCGTACGAAAGTAATCTTGTTTCTAAGGTCATTCCAGCTAATTCCGGAGGTGCTGATATGAGAACTGGGTTAGAATCCCTGTAAGGCAGTAGATACAAATTATTTCTTGACTTATAATTGTGTTTAGACATATTATCTGAAAAAAACTGAATATTTGAAAAACTGCAATATATTATTATATAAAGTTCAGGGAAAGTAAGGGATGGCATCTAGGCATCCCTTACTTATTTGTTCCATATGTGGTCGGGGAGGGGGACTCTCCTTTGCGTGATGTTTTCTTAAATTAAATTTTAAAAAATTAAACTTCTTTGATTTAAACTTCTTCAATTTACAAAGGACGTGAGGGGAAGATATGAAATAGTATGGGGTACCTGAATTTTTGATATTTGGCCGGCAATGGGGGACCTTGTACTACTTTTTAAAAGTTGGCAATATGTTCTTCGAATTGTGGTGTGGCGTCTACACAAAGATCCACAGTGAAAATTGTAAACTTCGTCGAGTTACTTAAAATTTACAGGGAACGTGGAGGAGGTTATGAAATGAATATAGGGTACTTGATTTTTCGATATCTGGTCGGGGAGGGGAGCGAAGGACGAAAGATTCTCCTTGCCCAATTTTTTGAAACTTTTCCGATTTTCTTGAAATTCTCATGGAAGTTAGAGTGGTTTCCCCTAATAAAACATAATTTTATGATATCTGCACACACCCAGAGGAATGATTGGTTGGAATTCAAGCACGACAACAAATTGATAGTGGAGAAGCATAATTTTAATTGTGTGGATTAATTGTTAGTAATTTCTCTTGTTTGATGGTTTATAAAACCAATACAATAGTAGTGGGACCAAAAGTTGGTACAACCGTCCAAATATTTGTTCTTATTAATACATTGCTTACTTCAAACCATATCAATTTATTCCATCCTGACAAAAGAAATATTTCATGACCCATGTGTGAGTCCTGCTGAAAATTGATCGTGTAATTGTGAATGGTCGAGAGCTGTCCACCAAGAAAATAATTTGGAAAACAGACCACAGCTGCTTATTTCGAAGCTTTCGCAAATCAGAGATAAAAGTCACACTTTTAATTTTTTTTGTATCGAGGTTTTTTGATCTAAAATTTACGATTGATTTTGGTCAAAAATATATTAATTTATTATAAAATTAAAAATTAAATGAATTCATTATATTTTCTTTAACTTCACAAGCTTTGGTTGGCGAAAACATTTAGTTGGTTTAACAAATGAATGGAATCTTTTTAGTTGTGTTTGCCAATTAGACTGCTTATGTGCCCAAATTTTAGTTATCCAAACAATTTCATGTATAGTTGTTCCACACAACAGTTGGTTGCATCAAGTAAGTTTGTCGATTGTATTCTTATAGTAACATAGATGGGACCAACTGATTCGGTTGTGAAAAAATTGGTTGACATAACAAATTTGTTTTCTCACTCACTCACTTCATATCGGTATACCTGCACTGTTAGAAAAATATGTTTTTCATATGTTCCGATAGAAACAAAATGTGTTTCTGGCACAATTTTTAAACACAATATATTTAAGTGCAAACATGTAATGTTTCTAAATTAACACAAAATGTTTGGGACACATATGTTAATATGTTAGAATATATTATGTTTGGGGCATGAATGTTTCATAAAAATAATATGTGTGAATGTAAACATATAAAAATTTACAAATTTCGAGTAAACATATATATGTTGTGATACTTTATTCAGAGAGCGACAGAGAGAGAGTTAGTATAGAGAAAGAAATAGAGATGGAAACGGGGAGGGTTGAATAAAAAGATATCAATAAAACACAGTGAGAGAATGAAATGAGAGCAATTTCTGTGAAACCGCTTGTATGTTGTTTCGGAAAACTGTTTCATGATAAGGCCAAAAATTTAATATGCTTAAGTCTAAATATTATTTAATTTGAATATTAGAATGAGTATTCGGAACAAAGAGAATAGACATTCGGAACCAAGAGAATAGACATTTGAAAAAAACGTCATATTTGTATTACAGAAAAAGATACGAAGAACTCAAAAATTTCGTGGAAGTGAAAATTATGTGAGGGAATGAGCACAATTCTTCCAAGCATATACTATTTTTGGACTCAAAATGCTTCCAAACATATAATATGCTCACATAAAGCAAACATATTAATGTTTCGGCAGTATCCAATAATATATGTGCTTCCTGCGAAATATGCCTGGAACATATGTTAGAGAAGCGATTTTTTTTTGAGGGTGTGGTAGATTCTTTGTATTTGGTTGAAATATGATGTGTAATTTTTCGGTATGATGAGGAGAAGAATGCCTCCCCTTGACAAACCACGCTTCAAATTCACTGTTACTGTGGAGGATGGTCCAACGCCTTGAATACATTATATAATTCTCTAACATATGTCCCAAACAAATTTTGCAGGAAGCATATACATATATTTTTTTGGAAATTACCGAAGCATTGTAATGTTTTTTTAGGTGAACATATAATATATTTGGAAGCACAATGGCTCAAAAAATCTACATGGTTGGAATATTATATATTATATGTTTATAACAAAGAGGAATTTCGTTGAGGCCAAAGATTTCATGTTCTTAAGATACGAATGCCAATTTTACTTAGCATAGAAGATGCTTTTCTCTGATATAGCTTGTCCAAAAGTGGATACACTTTTTTATTGAAATCGGTTTGTCCTTATAGCTAAGTGATACGACTTAAAATTTCTATTTGTTAACATGAAAGAAAAATTAGTTTGACTTCAAAATTAATGATATCAACTTTAAAATTGTTGACTTTTGTATCTTGACTACAACGCAAAAAAGCGTTAAAAAATATGAGATGTTTTTAAACACTTTATTTTAAAGACTTTTTTACTTGAAATACAGCATTAATTCAGAAGATTAAATTACCGCTATCAGGTTTTTATAGAACCTTATAGCATATGAAGAAAAACGACGAAACAAACGAATTAAAATTTGTTGCATAGAATCAAGTAAGCAAAACTCAAATTTAAATGAGCTTTAAAAGAGCGTAAATGTATCCTTACTTCAAATCTCCGCTTCTTTTGTACTTGTATTTATTTATGTCTTTGTTAAACCAAAACAAGGTTTACTCTTATATGTGAGAGTGTTAGCTCCTTTGGTGGGAAACACAGATTTGTACTCGGAATCAATGCCAAAATCATTAGTGTAAAGACAACAACTAAATAAAACATGGACGTCAAATACAATTGACATTAACATATAATGTAACATCTGGATAACTTATCACATATTACAAAAATAAATTATGCAAATCACCGCCTATTAAAATAGATACTTAATAAAGGAGACTTTTTTAAGAAAATATAAATTTAAATATGTTAACGTAAGTTTCATTGAACCTAATGCATCTTATTGACTTAAATGGCATGCTCAAGTTTTTGGTGAGGGTAGCGGTTAATAACTTGGTACATAAAATATGAAAACAAAATGCGTCAAAGTAGAAGAGTTGTTAAATTTGAAGGCCACGGAATACAGGTAGTTTCTTATATTACTGCCACTGTTATAAAATATGTTTTTCATATGTTCCGATATCAAGAAAATGTGTTTCGGGCAGAATTTTTTACACACAATACATTTAAGTGCAAACATGTAATGTTCCTAAAGTAGCATTAAATTTTTGGGGCACATATGTTAATATTTTAGAATCTATTATGTTTGGGACATGAATGTTTCATGAAAATAATATGTGTGAAAGTAAACATAAATACAAATTTCGAGTAAACTTATAAATGTTGTGATATTTTTTCAGAGAGCGACAGAGAGAGAGAGAGAGAGTATAGAGAAACACATAGAGATGGAAATCGGGAGGGTTGGCGAAACATATCAACATAACCAGGGCTGCCAATTTTGCCGATTTATCGGCATTTTGACGATTTTTATATCAAAAAATAGCAAATGCCGATTTTCCGATTTTTGCTTCGAAAATGACGATATTAGCTCTGTTAAAAAAGTTGTAATAGAATTCATTTGTTTACCCCGAAAATTCAGCAAAAGAGAGGCGGATAGAGACTACATTTGTGAGTTGTCAGATACATAAATTGCAAGTTATTAAATAAGGACAGTATGGCCAGTATGGCCTTTTTTCTGGTAGGTACATTTTTTTGAAGATCAAAGTTTTTACCCTACCCACTATGGGGTTAGGATTCATTCATTGTTTTTTAATGTTTTAGAAGCGGAAATTTTGAATATGCAAATAGTTACTGGATGGGGCTCGAGTTCTTTTCGGCTATGACTCACTCAGAATGCGTAATACAAACATGTACTAATTATAATACGTAAACTATCTGATAAATCATCAAAAAATTTGTACAAATGTGTTACTGAATTAGTAGCTAATTTTTGAACAAATAATTTTTACATTATTTTTGGGATTGCATAGCATGAAGATGTTTTTTGTTTTAATGCTATTTTTATAAAAACTGAATTTTAAATACATATATAAAGGGTGATTCTTTTGAGGTTAGGATTTTCATGCATTAGTATTTGACAGATCACGTGGGATTTCAGACATGGTGTCAAAGAGAAAGATGCTCAGTATGCTTTGACATTTCATCATGAATAGACTTACTAACGAGCAACGCTTGCAAATCATTGAATTTTATTACCAAAATCAGTGGCAGAAAATCCGCTTTTTTATCGACAAATTTTGTTCAGCGATGAGGCTCATTTCTGGTTGAATGGCTACGTAAATAAGCAAAATTGCCGCATTTGGAGTGAAGAGCAACCAGAAGCCGTTCAAGAACTGCCCATGCATCCCGAAAAATGCACTGTTTGGTGTGGTTTGTACGCTGGTGGAATCATTGGACCGTATTTTTTCAAAGATGCTGTTGGACGCAACGTTACGGTGAATGGCGATCGCTATCGTTCGATGCTAACAAACTTTTTGTTGCCAAAAATGGAAGAACTGAACTTGGTTGACATGTGGTTTCAACAAGATGGCGCTACATGCCACACAGCTCGCGATTCTATGGCCATTTTGAGGGAAAACTTCGGAGAACAATTCATCTCAAGAAATGGACCGGTAAGTTGGCCACCAAGATCATGCGATTTGACGCCTTTAGACTATTTTTTGTGGGGCTACGTCAAGTCTAAAGTCTACAGAAATAAGCCAGCAACTATTCCAGCTTTGGAAGACAACATTTCCGAAGAAATTCGGGCTATTCCGGCCGAAATGCTCGAAAAAGTTGCCCAAAATTGGACTTTCCGAATGGACCACCTAAGACGCAGCCGCGGTCAACATTTAAATGAAATTATCTTCAAAAAGTAAATCTCATGGACCAATCTAACGTTTCAAATAAAGAACCGATGAGATTTTGCAAATTTTATGCGTTTTTTTTTTTTAAAAATTATCAAGCTCTTAACAAATCACCCTTTAGTTATGTATATTAATTTTCGGATTTTTATATCAAATGAATACTTATGTTTTGTTTTTAACCAAAACATATGTTTTATTTTAATATTATTGAAGTTCCCGATTTTTGACGATTTTTAAGATTAATGTGCCGATTATGACGATTTTTTCGGAAAAAAGTGAAGATTTTTCTTGAATTTTTATTGGCAGCCCTGAACATAACACAGCGAGAGAATCAAAAGAGAGCAATTTCTGTGAAACTGCTGGCTGTTGTTTCGGAAACTGTTGTATGAGTTCGTTTGTTTTGGCTATGCGCTTGGTATGATAATAAGATATGCTTAAGTCTAAATATTATTTAATTTGGATATTCGGGGTAAAGAGAATAGACATTCGGAACCAAGAGAATAGACATTTGAAAACAAGTAAGTAAGGTATCATACCCACCTCCCTCGTGGAGGTGGAGTTTGTATGTATATACGAAAATCCTTAAAATCTCGGGTAGTTTACAGAATGACGAATGACTGTATAACGGAGGGAATTTTTGTAGAAATCATGACGAATGACGGAGTAAAGGTTCTTGTTGGTATTATGTATCTGCCTCATGGGGGTCTTTCCCACTGTGAGGATCTTGTTACGGATCTGTCTTCCAGATACACTCATACGATTATTGCAGGTGATTTTAATATAAATATTTTGCATGGAGACACTCCGATTGAGGGATTTGAGAATTCATGTGGCTTCGAAGTTGTACACAACGATATGCCAACGCATTTTTCTCCTGGTACTAATTGTCGCACCTTAATAGATTACTTTTTGGTCTACGATGGCAGGTTGGTAGAAAGGAAGGGTCAATTCTCTTTCCCAGCGTTAAACTCGCATCATGCAGCTATTTATATATCTTATCGAATTAATACCACGTCTCCCCAAATTGTGGAATTTAGGAATTACTCTGCGTTGAAAGTAAATGATTGTCTCTCCGATTTGATGAGATCTGGTATAGATTCAATCTTTAGTATTAATGATTCTGATGCCCAAGTGCACTGTTTTAACGGCATTATATCTTCAATGATCCAACGACATGTTCCCACGAAGGTAAAACGGTTTAGGAATAATTCAGATTGGTACGATCACCCCGATATAAGAGCTGCGACACATATGAGGGACCTGGCTTATAGAGCATATAGGGAAATACCTAATGATGTGAACTGGAAGATATTTTCCAAGTATAGGAATAAGGCGAAACGAATGATAAGGCAGAAACGAGCTGCCCACTACAATCGTTTCTTTTCTTCTACATCATCGAAGGCAGTGTGGAGTGAGTTAAAAAGTTTGGGGTATGTCCAAGGTTCTCTAAGTTCAGCTGATCTAGATGTTAATGATTGTAATGACTCATTTGTCTTACAGCAATTGAATTGTCAACCACAATTAGTCTTTTAATCTGCTACAAGCGACGGTGTTGGCTGTTTTGAATTTAGAAACGTTGATATAAGCGAAGTTTGGGATGCGCTATGTGGCATTAAATCTGGCGCGGTTGGTTGCGATGGAATACCGTTAAAGTTTCTGAAGGCAGTCTTCCCAGTGATAGGCAGACACATGGTTCACATTTTTAACATAATATTAACTACCTCCAATTTTCCTAGAGGCTGGACATGTGCGAGGGTTATTCCAGTACCAAAGGTAAAATTTCTACAACGTATCACTGATTATAGGCCGATTAGTATACTTCCTGCGATTTCTAAGTGTTTCGAATTTTTAATGAATTCTCAAGTTGTCGCATTTGTAGAAGAGAACAACTTAATATCATCGTATCAATCGGGGTTCCGCCGCGGGCATAGTACAACGACATTGATGGTAGATCTTGTCGATGAATTAAGAAGGTCGGTAGATGAAAAGAGAACCGTAGCGTTAGTAAGCTTGGACTTAAGTCGGGCTTTTGACTCGATAAGTCATAACGTCTTGATGAATAAGCTGTATGAAGTATATGGGTTCTCCTCATCAGCATGCCGTTTAGTTAAATCTTTTCTAGGAGGAAGAAGGCAATTTGTCCGGCATAATGGCGTTGACTCTGAGGAGCGTCGGATATTTCGCGGAGTGCCGCAGGGCTCAATATTGGCCCCTATATTATTTTCGTTGTATGTGAATGATGTATCTGACGTCCTGACGGTTACGAGGGGGTACTTATACGCAGACGATCTGCAATTGCTTGCCCACAGCAATCGCACTGACGATCAAACTTTTAAGGATAGCGTGAATAGAGATTTGGCAGCTATAGTGGACTGGTGTCGAGGAAACTTTATTGATATCAATATATCAAAGTCGCGGTCCATGGTTTTTATCTTTGGACTCATTAACCTTAACCTAACCTAACCTAGGGTTTTACATTGATAACCATCTCAAGTTTGATGTACACATAAACAGATTAGTGTCGACAATATCGTTTTTACTTAGGAAACTATACAATACTGGTGTATCTCTTCCACCTGATGTACGGAAAATGGTTGGTTTGTCTGTACTGTTACCTCATATATTATATGGCTTAGAGGTCTACTCAGGAGCTTGTATTGGTAGTCTTGAGCGCCTGAAATTGTGTTTCCACAGGATAATTCGTTTTGTATATAATCTACGTTACAGTGACCATATTAGTTCATATGTCTATCAGTTCATAGGATGTAGTTTTGAGAATCTAGTGAAACGTAGAGTGCTTCTCCTCATGTACAAGGCCGTAAAGTATAATAGACCATCTTATTTATCTTCGAAATTCATTTTTGGCAATTCAGCCCGAACACAGTCACTGCAGGTTCCACAGTATCGGTCCATAATAATGCAAAGGTCGTTCCGTGTCCGCGCTATACAACTGTGGAATACGTTCGTTCCTTACGAGAGAAGAAATTTTGCATTGACTTGTGATCAATTTCGGAACATCATGTTAGAGTTAATTTGAAAAATCATATTATTGTGCCAGCTCAAGCTAATGGTAAACCATATCTTAAATGCTATCTCATCCACATTCGAGTCAGTTATTAGTTATAGGTATTAGGATTAACAATGAATTATTAGATCATAAGATGTTATTGTATTTATGTATTATTAATTATAGTGTCAAAAATTGGAGAACTGCATAATTGTATAGGCCAATTTATGCTTTTTGATTATTGATTGAAATAAATGAAATGAAATGAAATGAAACCACCATTACAGAATTAGTAATCATAAGCATTTGTGGGGTAACATATAGGTCTGGGAGATAAACCGCAGTTGCATATTTAAGAAAATTAAGGGGTACATGACTATGGGTGCTTTGTATCAATCTGACTATAGCTCATGGTCAATGTTGCCAGGGAAAATGTTCGGTTTACCCTACAAGGACAAAAAAAGTTCCTTACTTTCCCATACATTCCCAAACAATTTTCCCTACTATATTTTTCGTTAAATTTAAAAAATTTAAAAAAAGGTTCTAAGTACTTTATTATCTTTAAACATGAATATGCAACGTATATAACTTAGAATATAAATTTGTATTACCACCACGGTTGCCACAGTTGGTAGAATTCTACCCAAATTAGTAATATTTTTTGTTAAATCTCTATAAAAATAAAATTTTGGAAAAAGTTTTATAAACAAATTTTTGTGAGAAATTTTTCTATAGAAATAAAATTTTGACAATAAATTCTATAGAAATAAAATTTTGAGAAAAAATTCCACATAAATAAAATTTTGAGAAATTTTTTTATAGAAATAATATTTTGAAAAAAATTTCTATAGAAATACAATTTTGACAAAATGTTCTATAGAAATAAAATGCTGACAAATTTTTCTACAGGAATAAAGTTTACCACACATTGTTAAAGATCAAGCCTTGCCGGCTTCTAATTTCCTCCTCTAGAGCCACCAAAATGTAAAAATTATTACAAATTGTGTTGAGTGAAAATGTCCTACATTGTGGCCCTACGTCCCTACAAGACGCTAAATATTAGAAAAACCCTACATATAGGGAATTTCCCCTACTTCTAGCAACACTGGCTGTGTTGATATTGCACCTACGGAGTTAGTATGCCACTAATATTGAGCCCATTATTAAAAAAAGAGAAAATCGTTAAATTCGTGTGGGTAATAAATACAAATTTATAAAAATCGAGCAATATTCTTATGTAAGAGCTACAAGTACAAATTTCAAAATTTGAAATTTGAGTAACATTGGTTAATAAATAAGAGTACTATGGCTAAATTTGGGAAAATCGAGCGATGCATATATATGGAAGCTATATCTAAATCTGAACCAATTTGCATAATATTTTGCGCGTTTGATTAATACCACAAAAGATTACCTTGTGCAAGATTTGAGTAAGATCAGTTAAGAAATAAGGCCTGTATGGTCAAACATAAAGTTATTAGGGGCGAATTTTTCAAAATCGGGTGATACATATATGGGAGCTATATCTAAATCTGAACCGATTTCGATGATTTTTTGCACATATAGTTAGTGCTATAGAAGATTATATTTAGTCAACTTTGAGTAAGATCGGTTGATAAATAAAGGTTTTGTGGCCAAATTTGGGAAAATCGTGCGATACATATATATGAGAGCTATATCTAAATCTGAACCGATTTGGATGAAATTTTGCACACTTGAAGGGCGATGGAAAAGATTACCTTTCCATTGCCCTTCGTCCTTGTGCCCAAAAAACTCCCTGTACCAAAGTTTATCAAAATCGGTTAATAATCGCGACCGGAATCCTGTGAACAACAAATACATGGGCAGACGGACGGACGGACACCAAGCGCTAGATCGACTCAGGAGGTGATTCTGAGTCGATCGGTATATATTTTATGGGGTCTAAAATCAATATTTCTGGTAGGCACATTTTTTGGCAGATCAAACTTATTATACCCTAACCACTATGTGGTTTAGGGTACAAAAAGAGCATGAATTTTGTTTATGTTTATCATTTTCGCATTACGGGCACAATGATTATGATTATGATTGTTTTATTTATGACATGTACAACAAGAATATTAGATTCTTATAATTACAGTTACATGTTACAATTATCCATTTAATATAAAATAATAACATTATAATACCTAAGAATAAAAGTTTTGGTAAATTTACATTTGATATTGTGAATCCATGAAGAAAAAAAAATTTAACATATGTATATAAAAATGGAAAAGACAAAAAAGTGAAAGAAATTATATTAAAACAAAACAAAAAAAAATATATACGATTCAAATTGAATTGATATAAAAATTACACTATTGTAAATAAAAATTGAAAGGTGTAAGAAATAGGGTAAAACAAAAAAAAAATAACCATAAATAGAAAAGAAAAAAAAAAAAACCAATAAAAAATGAACAAATATGAAAAAACGAGAAATTAATAATCAAAAATGAAATAAAAAAGTAAATAAATGTAGCATTCAATAGAAATTTATCCTCTGCTGTAAGCGAAAATTATCAAATAATATCTTTTTAAATTGCAAAATGTCACTTGTTGTTTGAATATTATGTGGAAGTGTATTCCAGAGACGTATGGATGATATGAAAAATTGCCAATCGGAGACCAATGTACGATGCACCAGTGGTATAAGTGTTCTTCCCCTGTTAGAACGAGCAAATCTAAGTCTATCGAATAGGTATGCCGGAACTTCCGAGTGTATTATCTTGTGTAGAAATAAAAGGCCCTTAATTGACATTAGTTCATCAAGCGAAACTCCATATATAGTGCGAGAGAATTGTGTGACAGAGTCGCGTCGTCTCAATCCATAGACATAACGCGTAACGTTATTAAAAAATACATTCAATCTGCGCCTACTAACCGAATCGCAGCTTGCAAAAAGTTCAACGCCATATAAAATCCCCGGTATCACATAACATTTCGCCAAGAGACACCTTACCCTAAGAGGAGTGTAATAATGAGTCGACCAAAGTGTCCTCAGCTTCGAATAACCCTGTCCGATTGCAGCACTTATGTGATTGGACCAGGTGAGGGTGTTATTAAAAACAATGCCAAGATTCCTAGCAGTCGTAACATTTAAAATGCGTTCATTATTGATCCTAACATCCAAAGAGGGTATTGAACTAGAATGCCTCCTACCAATCGCGATGTATTTCGATTTCGAAGGATTGAGGCAAAGCCCGTTCGCCGTCGCCCAAGTGTATATTTGAGATAAGTCAAAGTTCAGTTTGCAAATACAATCATCTAGTTCCGCAACTGGGCTCGAAATATACAACTGGACGTCATCCGCATACAAGTGTACCCTACTGAACGAAAGTTGGCACGGTAAATCATTGGTGTACATGGAGAAAAGTAGTGGACCCAAAATTGACCCCTGTGGAACCCCTTTATTTATGGACAAAACTTCTGAAACCATCCCATTACTACAGACAGATTGCGTTCTATTACATAAATAAGACCAAATAAACCGTGTCGCACAAGACGAAAACTTAAAAATATTCAGAAGTTTGGCGCAAAGAAGTTTGTGATCAACTGAGTCAAATGCTTTAGAGTGATCAAGCAACACCAGGATCGTCACCTCATTTTTCTCCATATTACATCTAATGTCCTCTCAGACATCAGTCAAGGCAGTTATGCAACTATGATTGGGTCGGAACCCAGATTGCTTCTCAAAGAGCAATGAATTGTCAGAGAGATAATCAGATACCTGCTTATACATAATCTTTTCAAGTACTTTGGAAAGAAAACTTAAGATAGATATCGGCCTATATTCGTTACAATTCTTCGGTAATGGGATGATCTTGCTATGTTTCCATGCTGTAGGAAATGAACCCGTATAAATAATCCTGTTAAACAAGTTTGTTATATATGGTAATAAGATCGGTAATAATATTTTCAGAAACCGGGGGTCAATGCCATCGTAGCCCATAGCATTCGATTTCACAAGGGTGAAACTATGCACAACATCGCCTGAATCAATACATGAAAATTCAAATCCGCTATCATTCGCACCAAAATCCAATGTGTCAATGTCAAAATCATAAAAATCGTGCCCGATCGGAACGTTCGAAATGTCAATAAATTTACGATTAAGTTCATCGACGTCAATAAGGTCATCGCTACCTGAGTCCTTGCCTAATCCAATCTCCCGTATTATCCTCCATGTATGTTTCGATCCCAGAGCCGAGGAGAATCTGTCATAAAAATAACGTGTCTTAGCGCGTCTTATCACGACATTCGCTCGTTTCCTAAGCACACGAAATTCCTCCCGCAAAGAAGACGTTCTAAACCGTTTCCATCTTGAAAAGGCTAAGTCTCGTTCCCTTATAGCTATCCGGGCCTAATCGTTGAACCATGGTTTTGAATTCGAAGAGACCCTCTTTGTCTTCAAAGGCAATAACGTGTCCTGAAGACATTTGACATTATCCTGTAGAAAAAAGAGTTGGTCATCCACGGATACCATACCGTTCATTAGATCCCAATTTACACACGAAGCCAATGCTTCCAAATGGACATAATTAATATTCCTAAAATCCCTAAAGGTATACGTTGTCTGTTTCCTACGAACCTGAAAGCGATATGACATAAAAATCAAATCGTGCTTCGAAAAACACGATGCAGAAATCTGATCGTACAATGAAACCTTGGTTGGCTCACTAACGAAAAAAATATCTATGAGTGAGCTGTTAGTATCGGTATAGTGAGTAGGATTGGATGAGTTCGTTGGTACTAGTCCCAAAGTCAACATAGGTGCCGTGATGTTACTATCGACTATAATATTAGAGTTAAAATCGCCAGAGATTACAACATCATTATAAGGAATTAATATACTATCCAGCATATCAAAGAAAAACGTCATATCAATGGAGTTGTTAGGTCTATAAACACAACCAATCAGAATCCTGCTCAAGGAGGAAATAATTTCCACAAAAACATATTCAATTGGCTGTCCATCGCCAGATTTCATACACAAATTGCACCGTAGGTAATCCCTGACATATATTGCAGTCCCCCCTCCACGACTAGATCTGTCTGCCCTAAATACCTTGTATCCCTTCAAACCCACGAGAGAGTCTGGTGTCGAACTCCTAAACCATGTTTCCGATACACATACAATATCAATGTCTGAGTTATCAAAAATATATCCAAACTCATCAATCTTGTTATTGAGACTCTGGGCATTAATATGACATATCCTCAATCCGTCTCTCTGTTTGGCTAAAATTCGCACCATATTTGCCGTAACGTCTCTGGAAGACTGATCATAAAGAGAACTCATAATGATCCAGCAAGAAAAAACAACAAAACTCCACAGTGACATAATGTGTGACGCGGCTATTGAATGCTATAAGAGTATAAGTGAAAAAATATGTGGTACTACTATGTATAAAAAATAATATTATAAAAAGAAATAAAGTTAAAATTCTTGATACTTTGAAATAACTTGATACAAGTTGGCCTATCTTAATGATCCAAATTATCACCAGAGCGGTTAGCAACCTGAGTATTAGTTTCTTGGGCAAGTCGGCGAAACCCATCCAGGACATCTATATGCTCAATGCACAGCGGGGTATCATCCTGTAATCGCTTTATGTACACTAATCCTTTTTTGTTTCGTCAAAACGAATCGGAACGTAGGACGAGTAAGTCAAAATATTCAAACAAAGGTAATTAAAGGGATCTTCATAAAAACTAAAGAAAGGGCACTGTACACTGAAAAAAAAGCATGTCCGGTTCCAAAGATTGTGTCTCTACTTTAACAATTTTGGTATTGATTCCGAGCCAATGAAGCGGATAATTCAAGTAAGGGTACTTTTAAGACACACACGCAAAGAAAAAAAAACGTTTGGAAAACGTGTACCGAAAACGTTTTTCTTTTGTTAGAGTTTTTTGAATTGCTTCGAAAATTTTAAACTTTTATCACCAAAAAAATTCGTTTGTTACAAAGTTTTTATTTTTTCAATAAAAAAAGTTATTTTTGAAACAACAACAGAGTCCATTTCGTTTATATCAAACACTCTTCTTTTCTGACTTTTGGTCTTTAATAAAACACATTTTACAGTTCAAAATTTAATATAGTACAATGTAATGTTGAACATTTTTTTCGGAATCTTCGGAACATATGTAGAATGTATGTAAAAAATAAAAAAAAAAAAAAAAAAACTTTGGTCGAAGCAGGGATCGAACCCACGACCCTTGGCATAAGAGTCAGACGTAGCAACCACTGCTCCACGGTGCCAATCTAAATGTTTGTTTCTGTTAAATAAACTTTGTTTATTCGGTTCGTGGGCGCCGCAAGCTATGCTATATAAATATAACTTATATGGATATTTATCTCTTGATGACCATAACAGGTACATAGCTCAGTGGTTAGTGTGTTGGCTTACAAAGTGCATGGTCCGCGGTTCGATTCTCCGTCCAGGCGAAAGGTAAACAAATTTTAAAAATTTATAAAATCGTATAATTTCTTCTACATTGTTTGTATTACAGAAAAAGGTGCTAAGAACTAAAAATCTTCGTGGAAGTGAGAAAGATGTGAGGGAAAATGCAATTAGCCAGAAAAAATTTTTTTTTGAGTTAGTCTTTATGAAATTGTTTTTACATCCTGGAAAAGAATAAACGTTTATCACAAAAAGTATATACTTTTCTTCCAAATACACTTCCTTACAGCGAAAAGCAAATGAGAAACGAACTTTGTTTGTCTAAAATTTCGTTTGGGAGGAAAGAATTATTTTTTTGCGTGCAATTCTCTTTTAAATGTGGGTTTTGTGTATTTGACTCTATGTAGCAAGTTTTAATTTTTCGCCTTTTCAGCTTTTTTCATATGCTATAAAAAGTCCGTTAAAAACAAGGCTTCCAATTATATGAATTTATGCTATGTTTGAAGTAAAAACGTCTTTAAAATAAAGTGTTGAAAAACATGTCCTATTTTTTAACGATTTTTGCTTTGTAGTCAAGATGCAAAAATGCAACAAATTTAAAGACAATTTCATTAATTTTAAAGAATTTTTCTGAATTATTAAAGTCAAGTTGACCTTAGTCCAAAATTTTTTTCTTTCATTTTATGATACCCAAATCACTTAATTATAAGGACAACACGACTCCATTGAAAAGTTTATGGACTTTTGAACATAGAAAAAAACTTTATATTAGAGAAATGCGTCTTCTAAGCTAAGCAAAATTTGTATTCTTATTTTAAGGACATGAAATCTTTGGCCCCACGACAATATTTTTTTCAATGTACTCTTTTTAGAGTTGTGACAGTAAAATGAAAACATTGGGAAACAGTGAAAAATTAAACAGTAAGATCTATAAAAACAAAGTTTAGTTCCTCTTTATTAATAAGTAGTCCAAGAGGAGTTGACGGATACTTTAGAAACTAAAAGCGGACATTGAGTTCGAGTTTTGCCACTAAATTATTTCTCATTTAGCGGCAAAACTCGAATCGGTAAAACCAGAATAACATTATATCTTGTATTATAACTTGGTGGAGAATGATCCAAAGCAACAATTGAATAAGTTTATTTTCTTTAAAATAAATTATTAAAGAGAGCAAACAATTGTTCATACCTAAATAAATTTATGTGTTGGTTGTAAAATTATTGTTTAGAATTTAAATATAATGTGCTTTTGAATGGTTATCGTTAACTTTAGGATTCGATGGAAAAATATTTATAAAAATATATATACTCGTCTTCACGTTCTTCTTTTATAAGAGTTTTTGAATTTCTTCGAAAATTTCAAACTTGTATACAAAAACCTTTTTTTGTTGCAAAATTTTTATTGTTGCAACTCTGTCCATTTCGTTTATATCAAGCACTGTTCTTTTTTGACTTTAAGTCTATTATAAGACACACTTTACAGTTTCGTATTAAAAATTTAATATAATAGTATGTAATGTTGAACACCTTTTCGGGATATTCCGAACGTATCTGGAATATATGTAAAAAAAAAAATAAAAAAAACAAAAAAAAAATTGGTGTCTGTCGAAGCAGGGATCGAACCCAGGATCCTTGGCATGCAAGGCGGACTTACCAACCACTGCTCCACGTCGCCAACAAATGTATGTTTAACAATGTTTTGTTTGCATCGGCTCGTGGGCGCCGCAAGCTATGCTATATAAATATATCTTAAAACGATAATTATCTCTTGATGACCATAACAGCTACGTAGCCCAGTGGTTAGTGTGCTGGCTTACAAACTGTGTGGTCCGCTGTTCGAATCCCCGTCCGGCAAAAGGTAAAATTTAAAAAAATTATAAAATTGAATAATTTCTTCTACAATGTTTGTATTACAGAAAAAGGTGCTAAGAACTAAAAAAAACTCGTGGAAGTGGGAAAAATGTGAGGGAATATACAATTAGGCAGAAAAACATTTTTGAGCACAATCTTCTGTGGGAGAAAATTCTTCTAAGCATATAATATTTTTGGGTTCAAAATGTTTCCAAACTTATTATATGTTCACATAATAACATATAGTTTTTTGGAATACAACATTATTGAATTTGGATGGAAAAATACATAATGTTTGGAACATAGACTACCCAAACATATTATATTGTTTATTATTATTTATTTATATTGTTTTATTTGGATGGAAAAATACATAATGTTTGGAACATAGACTACCCAAACATATTATATTGTTTAGACCAATATGCTTTCAAACATATTATATATTGGAAGAAATCAAATATATAAATGTTTGGGCAATACACAAAAATTTATATGCTTGAAGCAAAATGTGTTTGGGAGTATATGTTACAGAAGCGATTTTTTTGAGCGTGTATACTCCTTTAAGAGTTGGAACAGTAAAATGCAAAAGGGAGAAACAGTACAAAGCTTCGTTTCTCTTTATTAATAAGTAGTCCAAGAGGAGTTGACGGACAACTTCAAAAATAAAAGCGGGCTTTTAGTTCGAGTTTTGCCGATAAAATTATTTTTCATTTTAGCGGAAAAACTCGAATCTCTAAAAGCAGAATAACATTATAACTTTTTTTACAAATTGTATTATAACTTGGTGGGGAATGATCCAAAGCCAGAAATGAAAAGGTTAAAATGAATTATTAAAGAAAAGTAAACGTGAAAACATGGAGCGATAATGCCAACATAATACCAGCCTTAAAGGTAAAAAATGAAATGATGTACAAAATTATTCGTTAATAATAATTTTTATTTATTTATATTTCTAAATACGATAAATTTAAAATGGTGTTAAATGCAAGAAAAAATAGCTCACGCCTAAATAAAATTATGTGTATATTGTAAAATTATTTATGTTTATACTCGACTTCACGTTTTTCTTTTGTTAGAGTTTTTGAATTTCTTCGAAAATTTCAAACTTTTACGCCAAAAACATTTTTTTTGTTACAAAATTGTTATTTTTACAATAAAACAAGTAAGGAAAGTCTAAAGTCGGGCGGGACCGACTATATTATACCCTGCACCACTTTGTAGATCTAAATTTTCGATACCATATCACATCTGTCAAATGTGTTGGGTGCTATATATAAAGGTTTGTCTCAAATATATACACCCTCAAAAAAATCGCTTATCTAACATATGTTCCAAACATATTTTGCAGGAAGCACATATATTATTGGATACTGCTGAAACATTAATATGTTTGTTTTATGTGAACATATTATATGTTTGGAAGCATTTTGAGCCCAAAAATATTATATGCTTGGAAGAATTTTCACCACAGAAGATTGTGCTCATTTTTTAAATTTTACCTTTCGCCTGGACGGAGAATCGAACCAGGAACCATGCAATTTGTCAGCCAACACACTATCCACTGGGCTACGTAGCTGTTATAGTCACCAGTAGACAATTATCGTTATAAGTTACATTTATATAGCATAGTTTGCTGCGCCCACGAGCCCATGCAAACATAACATTATTTAACATAAACATACATTTGTTGGCCACGTGGAGCAGTGGTTAGCATGGTGCCACCGTGGTGCAATGGTTAGCATGCCCGCCTTGCATACACAAGGTCGTGGGTTCGGTTCCTGCTTCGACCGAACACCAAAAAGTTTTTCAGCGGTGGATTATCCCACCTCAGTAATGCCGGTGACATTTCTGAGGGTTTCAAAGCTTCTCTACGTGGTTTCACTGCAATGTGGAACGCCGTTCGGACTCGGCTATAAAAAGGAGGTCCCTTGTCATTGAGCTTAACATGGAATCGGGCAGCACTCAGTAATGAGAGAGAAGTTCACCAATGTGGTATCACAATGGACTGAATAGTCTAAGTGAGCCTGATACATCGGGCTACCACCTAACCTAACCTAGCATGTCTGCCTTGCATGACAAGGGTCGTGGGTTCAATCCCTGCTCCGACCGAACATTTTTGTTTTAATTTACACATTTATATTTATACTATATAAAATTTTTATAATGAAACTTCGAAATGTGGGTTATTAAAGATTTACAGTCAGAAAAGAGCAGTGCTTGATATAAACGAAATGGACTGAGCTTTTGGATAAAATATTATTTTTTATACCCTCCACCATAGGATGGGGGTATATCAACTTTGTCATTCCGTTTGTAACACATCGAAATATTGCTCTAAGACCCCATAAAGTATATATATTCTGGGTCGTGGTGAAATTCTGAGTCGATCTGAGTATGTCCGTCCGTCTGTTGAAATCACACTAACTTCCGAACGAAACGAGCTATCGACTTGAAACTTGGCACAAGTAGTTGTTATTGATGTAGGTCGGATGGTATTGCAAATGGGCCATATCGGTCCACTTTTACGTATAGCCCCCATATAAACGGACCCCCAAATTTGGCTTGCGATTGCTCTAAGAGTAGCAAATTTAATCCGATCCGGCTGAAATTTGGTACATTGTGTTATTATATGGTCTCTAACAACCATGGAAAAATTGGCCTATATCGGTCCACTTTTACGTATAGCCCCCATATAAACGGACCCCCAAATTTGGCTTGCGATTGCTCTAAGAGAAGCAAATTTCATCATATCCCGCTGAAATTTGGTACATGGTGTTAGTATATGGTCTCTAACAACCATGGAAAAATTGGCCCACATCGGTCCACTTTTACGTATAGCCCCCATATAAACGGATCCCCAAATTTGGCTTGCGATTGCTCTAAGAGAAGCAAATTTCATCATATCCCGCTGAAATTTGGTACATGGTGTTAGTATATGGTATCTAACAACCATGCAGAAATTGGTCTATATCGGTCCATAATTATATATAGCCCCCATATAAACCGATCCCCCGATTTGGCTTGCGGAGCCTCTAAGAGAAGCAAATTTCATCTGATCCGGCTGAAATTTGGGTCGTGGTGTAAGTATGTTGTCTCTAACAACCATGCCAAAATTGGTCCATATCGGTCCATAATTATATAGCCCCCATATAAGCCGATCCCAACAAATGTCATCCGATGCGGTTGAAATTTGGTACGTGGTGTCAGCATATGACATCGGTTCATAATCATGGTTGCCACTCGAGCCAAAAATAATCTGCCAAAATTTTATTTTTATAGAAAACATTGTCAAAATGTTATTTCTATAGAAAATTTTGTCAAAATTTTTTTTTCTATAGAAAATTTTGTCAAAATTTTATTTCTATAGAAAATTTTGTCAAAATTTTATTTCTATAGAAAATTTTGTCAAAATTTTACTTCTATAGAAAATTTGTTCCAAATTTTATTTCTATAGAAAATTTGTTCCAAATTTTATTTCTATAGATTTTTTTTCAAAATTTTACTTCTGTAGATAATGTTGTCAAAATTTTATTTTGTCAAAATTTTATTTCTATAGAAACTTTAAACTTAATTATATACGTATTTAATCGGCCTTTTTTAGTTTAAATATTATAATAAACAATCTTGGCCCTTTTAATCACGGAATTAGCATGTCTCCTAGCCGCTTTAAATTCGTCCTTCAACGCATCCGTTCTAAAGCGTTTCCATCTTGAATACGCTTAATCCCTCTGCCTTATAGCCTGTCCTATACCGCTACAAAACCATGGTCGACGTAACAAAAAATGAATCAAGTAGTTTACTATTCGCTGAAGTGTAGTGAGTCGGTGTCGTAGTATTAATACAAGATAATCCCATGGATGACATCTCATGCAGTAAGCCACTCCCGGTCAATATGTTTGAATTAAAATCACCTGCTATAATTACATGACTAAATGCTGTACACGACGATGCTGACGAAGTTTGACCGCGTGGTAATGGAGGACGAACCCTACGTCAAAGCCGGCTACAAGCAGCTTCCGGGACAGGAGTTTTATACGGCAAAAGGAGGGGGAAAGGTAGCAGATATTTTCAAGCACATAAAACTGTCAAAGTTCGCAAAGAAATATCTGGTTTGGCAAGCCATCTGTACCTGTGGCTTGAAAAGCAGCATTTTCATAGCTTCCGGGACTATCAACAAAGAAATTTACCTGAAAGAGTGTTTGAATAAACGTCTGCTGCCTTTCTTGAAGAAACACGGTTGTTCCGTACTGTTTTGGCCGGATTTGGCATCTTGCCATTACGGTAAAAAGGTCATGGAGTGGTACGCCGCCAACAACGTGCAGGTAGTTCCCAAGGACAAGAACCCTCCCAACATGCCAGAGCTCCGCCCAATTGAGAAATACTGGGCTATTGTCAAGCGGAACCTAAAGAAGACCAAAACAACTGCTAAGGACGAGCAGCAGTTCAAGGCAAACTGGCTTTCTGCGGCGAAGAAGGTGGACAAGGTGGCTGTACAAAATCTGATGGCATGTATCAAGCGTGAGGCCCGGCAATTCGGATTTGGAAAAGCGAAAGCCGAACTGAATATTTTTCTGTATTTTATACTAATTGAACTTGAAAAAGAAATTTAACTTGATTTTTTAAATAAACGATTTCACCGATTTACACGCGTTTTCCCTTGACCAAATTTTGACCGTATCACCCTTTAATGCAATGTGTAATGGCAGCTTTACTCCTGGTAATGTAAATTGTAATGAGATGTGGTTACCTAATTTTTGCTGGGTATGATCATGTCACTTAAGTTTTTAATCCAAAGTAATTCCGAGATATTTTACTGATCGTGAGTGCGGAATCTGATTTTCGTTTATGAATAAAGGGTTCTATTTTATGTGTTTTAAAGCGAAACCAATATGGGTTGACTTATTGTTGTTTAATTTCAAGTCCCAATCTATAATCCACTTATGTAAATCTGAGCTTGTCGCCATTATTACTGTATCATCCGCAAATGTACCTATGAAACAATTTTCAGCGGTCGGAACGTCATGAGTGTACAAAAGATATAAAATTGATCCAAGAATGCTTCCCGGTGGAACGCCTGATGTAATTTGCTGTTGTTCACTATATGAAGTTTCGTAACGAACTCTAAAGTATCCATTTTCCAAGTACGATTGAAGGAGATTACAAACATTGTGTGGTAGCAATGTTTTAATTTTCCGAATAAGGCCAGCATGATTTACTCTATCAAAGGCTTGGGAAAAGTCTAGGTATACCGCAGAACAGACTTTTTCATATTCAAAAGATTTTTCTATGTAACTTGTCACACTATGAACTTGTTCTATCGTTGAATGTTGCTTTATAACCCGAACTAGTGGTCAGGAATAATGTTCCTTGAATTTACGACAGTTTCCAAACGGTTACAAAACAGTCTTTCGAACAGTTTTCCGGGCACGGGTAGGAACGAGATTGGTCTATATGACTGTACATCATGAGGATTTTTTCAGGTTTTGGTATCATAATGATTTCGGTGACTTTCCACAAAGAGGGAAAATAGTTTTTCATCCAGACAGAATTCATTTTGCTAGTTAGTTTTGCTACACTTTTATTAGGCAAAATGTCGGTTATTAAAGATTTACAGTCAGAAAAGAACAGTGCTTGGTATAAAGGAAATGGACTGAGTTTTTGGATAAAATATATAATTTTGTTTTATTACAAAAGTAACAATTTTGTAACAAACAAATATTTCTGATACTCGTATAAAAGTTTGAAATTTTCGAAGAAATTCAAAAACACTAACAAAAGAAGAACGTGAAGTCGAGTATAAACATAAATAAACTATATTAACCAGCATTTATTACCATTTTAAATAAATTTAAAATTTATCGTATTTAGAAATACAAATAAATATGAATTTTTATTAACGAATAATTTTGTACTTAACTTAGTTCTTACCTTTAAATCCGGTTGGCATAATCGCTCTAAAATGGCCATGTTTTCACGTTTACTTTTCTTTAATAATTCATTTTAAAGAAAAAAAACTTTTTCAATTGTTGCTTTGGATCATTCCCCTCCAAGTTATAATACAATTTGCCAAAAAGTTACTTTTAGAGATTCGAGTTTTGCCGCTAAAATGAAAAAAAGCGGCGAAACTAGAATTTAATGCCCTTTTATTTTTGAAAGCGTCCGTCAACTCTTGGACTACTTATTAATAAGGAAGAACTAAACTTTGTTTTTATACATTTTACTGTTTAATTTTTCACTGCTTCCCCCTTTTTCCATTTTACTGTCCCAACTCTAAAAAGAGTATAGTGCTCTTCGTTATTTTTTATGAAGATCGCTTTGTAATTTTTATATATTTTCCACTGTTTTTATACCCTCCACCATAGGATAGGGGTATATTAACTTTGTCATTTTGTTTGTAACACATCGAAATATTGCTCTAAGACCCCATAAAGTATATATATATATATATATATATATATATATATATATATATATATATATATATATATATATATATATATATATATATATATATATATATATATATATATATATATATATATATATATATATATATATATATATATATATATATATATATATATATATATATATATATATATATATATATATATATATATATATATATATATATATTCTGGGTCGTCGTGAAATTCTGAGTCGATATGAGCATGTCCGTCTGTTGAAATCACGCTAACTTCCGAACGAAACAAGCTATCGACTTGAAACTTGACACAAGTAGTTGTTATTGATGTAGGTCGGACGGTATTGCCAAAGGCCATATCGGTCCACTTTTACGTATAGCCCCCATATAAACGTACCCTCAAATTTGGCTTGCGATTGCTCTAAGAGAAGCAAATTTCATCCGATTCTGTATGGTCTCTAACAAACATGCAAAAATTGGTCCACATCGGTCCATAATTATATATAGCCCCCATATAAACCGATCCCCCGATTTGGCTTGCGGAGTCTCTAGACCTCAAACACCCATGCAAAAATTGGTCGATATCGGTCAATAATTATATAATTATATATTTAAATCAAATAATAAATATATATTGGCCCCATATAAACCGATCCCCAGATTTGACCTCCGCAGCCCCTTGGAAGAGCAAAATTCATCCGATTCGGTTAAAATTTGGTACGTGGTGGTAGTATATGATATTTAACAACCATGCCAAAAGTGGTCCATATCAGTCCATAATCATATATAGCCCCTATATAAACCGATCCCAAGATTTGGTTTTGGAGCCTCTTGGAGGAGCAAATTTCATCCGAGCCAGTTGAAATTTGGTGCATAATTTTTTTGTCTAATGTATACCACGTATGGACTAACTCACAATTTAGAAAACAATGTTAAGAAGTTTTAAGATACCACAACCCAAGTAATTCGATTGTGGATGACAGTCTTTCGTAGAAGTTTCTACGCAATCCATGGTGGAGGGTACATAAGATTCGGCCTGGCCGAACTTACGACCGTATATAAAGGGTGATTCTTTTGAGGTTAGGATTTTCATGCATTAGTATTTGACAGATCACGTGGGATTTCAGACATGGTGTCAAAGAGAAAGATGCTCAGTATGCTTTGACATTTCATCATGAATAGACTTACTAACGAGCCACAACGTCGAATTTTCAGTGAATGGGCCCTAGAAAAGTTGGCAGAAAATCCTCTTTTTTATCGACAAATTTTGTTCAGCGATGAGGCTCATTTCTGGTTGAATGGCTACGTAAATAAGCAAAATTGCCGCATTTGGAGTGAAGAGCAACCAGAAGCCGTTCAAGAACTGCCCATGCATCCCGAAAAATGCACTGTTTGGTGTGGTTTGTACGCTGGTGGAATCATTGGACCGTATTTTTTCAAAGATGCTGTTGGACGCAACGTTACGGTGAATGGCGATCGCTATCGTTCGATGCTAACAAACTTTTTGTTGCCAAAAATGGAAGAACTGAACTTGGTTGACATGTGGTTTCAACAAGATGGCGCTACATGCCACACAGCTCGCGATTCTATGGCCATTTTGAGGGAAAACTTCGGAGAACAATTCATCTCAAGAAATGGACCGGTAAGTTGGCCACCAAGATCATGCGATTTGACGCCTTTAGACTATTTTTTGTGGGGCTACGTCAAGTCTAAAGTCTACAGAAATAAGCCAGCAACTATTCCAGCTTTGGAAGACAACATTTCCGAAGAAATTCGGGCTATTCCGGCCGAAATGCTCGAAAAAGTTGCCCAAAATTGGACTTTCCGAATGGACCACCTAAGACGCAGCCGCGGTCAACATTTAAATGAAATTATCTTCAAAAAGTAAATGTCATGGACCAATCTAACGTTTCAAATAAAGAACCGATGAGATTTTGCAAATTTTATGCGTTTTTTTTTTTTTAAAGTTATCAAGCTCTTAACAAATCACCCTTTACTTGTTTTTAATTATCTTTTTTTAATATTTTGACTTACTCGTCGTACGTTCCGATTTCTTTTGACGAACCAAGAAAAAAATGTGCCCACACCCAGAGAAGGAATATGATCACCTCAAACATGTTTCAAGAGCACCATGATACTTTTTCACAGCGACCATGTAGTATTTTTCTCGCAAAAATATTCTTTTCTCGTCAAACATACCATCTTTTCGGAATCAGATACATAATTTCCGAGAACAGAACATGGTTTCGACAAACATGCTACATGTTTTCCCTGAAAAAGTAACATTTTGCTCTTGGAACATGGTTGTGGAGATCATATTCCTTCTCTGCGTGCATAATGCCAAAATGATAAACAAAACACATGTCCGCACATACAATGCTGCTCTCAAGGCAAAAACACATGCTGTTTTTTCAAATGTCTATTCTGTTGGTTCCGAATGTCTATTCTCTTCACTCCGAATACTCATTTTAATATTCATATTAAATAATATCTAGATTTAAGCATACAAAATTGTTGGCGAAGCATGGCAACATACAAGCAGTTTCACAGAAATTGCTCTCTTTTGATTCTCTCGCTGTGTTATGTTGATATCTTTCATCCCGGTTTCCATCTCTATTTCATTCTGTATACTCTCTCTGTCGTTCTCTGAATAAAATATCGCAACATATACAGTGCTGTTCAAATCATTTGCAACCACCTTCCCTGTTAAAAATAAACCGTATTTATAATGAAAATAAAAATATTAAAACCAAACCTTTAATGCAATGTTGTTGCTTATTATGCCAATTTTTGAGATTTAACGGTATAGGGAACAAACCACAATTACATTTTTAAAAATATTTAAAAATAATGGCAACTTTTACCATTGGTTAGGATTAAATGGTTAATGATATCCTATGGTTCAGGTTCAAATATATATCATAAGCCTCTTGCAAAAAATTAATACCAATTTTTCATTTTACGTCTTTCCAAAGGTTATTTTATGACTTTTACATAGGCGACTGAGCAGGCCAGACAAGCACCCGAAATTATTCATCGGAAATCGGGCCAATAACTTGTCCAGAAAAACACTCGCACAATATGATATTGCCCCACCATGATTGATGGAACTTTTTGTATATCTTGGATTAAGGCTTTCCTTGGGACCTTCGTACTAAACTTCAACCATCCGAACCATGCAAGTTAAACTTTGATTCGTAGGAAAATATAACACATTTCCACTGCTCCTCTGGCCATTTAAGGTGTTTTTGTGAAAATTGAAGATGCGTTAACTTATTTTGCTTGGAAATAAGTAATTTTTGACATTTTTGTATAATCGTAGTCCGACTTCTAATGCTCTATATCTGATCGTTATGGTTGATGTACCCAGTTGAATTTAATTTTTGACTTCTTTGAATGATATTTTATTGAATTGTTGCATAGTTCTTTTGATTGTATGATCTTCTTTTGACGTATGCTTAGGTTTTATTCTACCCCAGTGTACAGTTTTAGTGCATCCACTGTTTATAGGTCGAGACGCACATGATTTTTGGACACTGTACTTTTCCGATATTTTGCTTCTATTATGTTGATTTTGCTTATTGCCGGTCATTATATCGAATTATTCCAAAAATAGGGCATAAAGGCCTATGGCGATCAGTTTATGGCCAAGTTAAGGATACAGCAAGACTACGTAAGTTTTTGTCCAAGCAACCTAAGTTTAGTGGTAACTTGAACAGCAATGGAAACAGCAATGGAAAATGGACCGAATCACAGGATGAGACTATAGACCTGCTATTGGAAACGCTCTTGGATATATATTTAGACCAATAAGTTTATCACCCTTCTTGCTAAAGACGATGGAGAGGATAATGGATGATAATATAAGGAACCAGCTAGGCATGAAACTATCAATCTGTCAGCATGCCTACTTTAAAGCGAGATCTGTAGAATCTGCCCTGCACTCAGTGGTGTATCACATGGAAAGATCTATGACATATGGCGACATTGGCGGCGTTTCTGGACATTGAAGGTGCTTTTAATTATACAAATATTGATAAAGTAATACAGGCATTGAAGTAGAATGGTGGGTCGAGTTGATGTTGCTAAGCAGGGACACAAGGAGGGCTAGGACCACTAGAGGATTTCCACAGGGAGGGGTAATATCACCTTTGCTATGGCTATTGGTGGTGAACGAGGTATTGATTGGGCTGACCAGTAAGGCATCAAGGTAGTGGCATACGCGAATGACATTGCGATAATGGTATCGGGAAAATTCCTGGATTCTATTTCGGATGTGCTGAGCGGGTCTTTGCAATATCTTTCGGAGTGGACACGAGGATTGTGATTAGGGGTGAACCCTGGAAAGACCGAGTTGGTACTGTTCACCAAGAGGAGAAAGGTTATCGGTTACAAGT
Organism: Haematobia irritans; assembly: GCF_050003625.1. NCBI lineage: Eukaryota > Metazoa > Arthropoda > Insecta > Diptera > Muscidae > Haematobia > Haematobia irritans. The sequence continues at coordinate 60,396,973 of NC_134400.1, forward strand.
CTCCTGATTTCCAGGGCACGAAGTTGACCCTCTCGAAATCAGCAAGGTACCTGGGAGTTCTTTTGGATTCCTAACTGAACTGGATGGAGAATACTGCATAAAGATCACATAAAGAGGGCCTATGCGGCCTTATACTCGTGTCAGAAATTTGTCGGGCAGAGATGGGGAATGAGGCCTTCTCTTTTTGGCTGGCTACCGCGGTTGTAAGACCGAACATGACAACCACATATGGTTGTCATGTTTGGTGGACAATCGTGAGACACCAAAATCATATGTCGAGAATAAATAGGACTGCACTTATCTATATGACAGAAGCTATGAGGACCACAGCCACTGCCGCTTCGGAGGTACTTATGGGAGTTATCCCACTCGATTTACACGTAAGGAAGACGGCAGAACTGACACTTCTGAAACTTAAGAGCTTGAATACGCTGGAGAGGACAGCCTGCAGGCATACTGAAATTCTGGACGGGCAGTATAGAGAGACGGACCATATGGCCACGGAGCATGTTTATCATCACAAACCGACATGCATTATACCAAGTATAGAGGAGTGGGAAGACAGGAGGATACACTTCGTAACCCAGAACATGTATACGGACGGATCAAAGATGGAGGAAGGAACGAGCAGTAGAATCTATTGTAGTGAACTGGGGATAAGGGAGTCTTATATCACTAAGACTGCTAAGTCGCTGTTGATGAGGCCGTTATTCAGAAGCGATATCAGCTTCTCATCGACAGTTAGGCAGCTATAAAAGCATTGTGCAGTGCTGACATATGGTCGAAGGTAGTCAGCCGCTGTCGTAGAGAACTCAAGGTTCTCACTGAACATCATAATATAACTCTGAGCTGGGTACTTGGGCACTATGGGATAATAGGAAATGAGGAAGCGGATGTACTGGCTAAGGAGGGCGCTCGTGGGACGAATAATGTCCTGGAGGATGTTTTTCCTCCACTATCTTCTTATCATTACAGGATAGAGGTCAAATATGATGAACTATGGCGAAGACGCTGGGTCTCTTCGGATGGTTGCGAGCAAACTAAGTTGATATGGGACGAAAAGAAACGTAGGAACTGCGAAATTTTGATGTCGATGAACAGAGAAGAATTGAGGCCATTGATTGGTATCATAACAGGATATAACACACTTGGGAAACACATGGTAAGAATAGGACTTAAGACGATTATATCTGTAGATGATGCCTGTACCCGGAAGTTACGAAGGACTCGTACCACTTTCTGTGCCAGTGTCCAGCTTTATCCTTTAGAAGAAACAAAATACTGGGCCCCTTTTTCTTTCAGGCTCTCACTGATCTGCGGGAGTGCAGCTTAAGGAACATACACCCAGAAAAAAGTGCCTTCGAAACTAAAGGAAAAAATTTTCATCAATATAGTTTATCCATTTTATTTCCATTAAGGTAAATTTTTGTGAAAAATAATAAAATTTACTCGTTTCAGTAAAAAAAGCCTAAACTGTAAGCAGTTAGGAATAGTTCATTAACTAGAATAAGGCATGGAATTTTACTCATACTATTTTCTTCGCTGGGTATAAGAATTTACTACTGAAAAAGAAAATTTTATTCACCGATAACAAAGCATTCGTAAAAATAAACAAAAACCGAACTAAAACCAAGTTTCTTCAAAATTAGTAAAATTTCTTATAAAATGATAATTGCGACTTCCTTTATAATAGAAAGTTTTTCATACATACGAACAACACTTGGCATAGAAAAATATTTTAGTTCATTCGTACTAAGAAGTATGCAATCCTTTCAAAACTTAAGGAAACACACTTGTTAGAATATAGGAAATTTTCCTAAATTTCTATTGTCTACCTGTAATCGATACCTGTCATCGTAATCGATGTGTTTGCGCGTGGGTGTAATCGATATATTTGCGCGTCGGTTGTTTTTTTAGTTGGAATCGCGTTGTTTTGGTATACGGAGAGATTGTTAAAAAATAATATGGTAAAATAATATAATAAATAACAAATAAAATATATAAAATATTTGTTATTTTAAATTAGTGAGAAAAATTTTCGTTTTTTTTTAAATAAATCTATCAATGTTCGTGATAGTGAATAAAGAAAGAAAACACCAGCAGAATAACAACCCTTTCATTTGTCTTCATTTTGGAATCTTCAATTATCAGGTAATATTCAATGACGCTAACCTTTTGCAACAAAAATGTTTTATGATTTTTTATATTTGTAGGTATTGAAATTGTAAAAGGAGGACAAAATCGTTAGGCAGCAACTTTTATTAAAAGTGAAAAGTACAAGAAGAAGAAAAAGTGCGTTTTACAGTTGATAATATCACACGGAAATTGGAAATAGTGGAATAATAAACTAATATTTTCAAAGAGATTCGATGCTGTTGATTCTTAATAAATATATTCAATATATTAATAAAACATGTCTTTTATTGAAGATAAAATTGCTTATAGAAATAAATAAAATTGTATTTAAAAACGAAGGTAAGCAGTTCTAATTATGAAGTAAAAGTTTTATCACAAATGTGTAAGATTTGTCGAAATGAATGAAAAAAATTCAATAAAATCATTCCATATATGAATTCAAATTAGTTAAATTATTTCATTCTGTAGTATAGTGGTACATAAATATAGGAAAATGTTAACTAATATATGGAATACATTATTCCTAATTTCTACGAAAATCACATCGTTCAAACAAATAAAAATGGCTTTGGCGCTATACGAAGTTCAACTTTCTTCACAATGAGTTCATTTTAACTTAAAGAAGGGGTCACTTTTTTCTGGGTGTACTTGCATTCATCAAGGCCTCTGGCAGGTTGTTCTGAGATTTCTTTTAAAGAAAACGAGTAGGTGGAAGTTCTGGGACAAGGCGGACCGCATCGGAAGGAAGAAGATGGAAAGATCACATCGAAGAATCACAATGGACCTATACTGGTCTAAGTGGACATCAATTCAACACAAAATTGATGTCATCCTCTACAACCTAACCTAACCTAGGCAATGAACTTAACGATATTCCTACAATGCCCTTTTTGTACGTTTAATCTATCTCTTTTAGGTCCTTATAACTATTTCAGGTAAAAAATAATGAATGTTTTGAACAGATCAAATCATACGATTATTTACCTTTCGGAAAATATCAATATTTTATAACACCCCATTTATCTCACAAGAATTTGTAAATACCACTCCATAAAGATTATTTTTTAAGTTATGGGAGACATAACTAAGATTAATTTCATGGTAGGGCTAGTTGCAAATGTTTTGAACAGCACTGTATATTTTCACTCGAAATTTGTAAATTTAAAGGGTGATTTGTTAAGAGCTTGATAACTTTTTTAAAAAAAAAAACGAATAAAATTTGCAAAATCTCATCGGTTCTTTATTTGAAACGTTAGATTGGTCCATGACATTTACTTTTTGAAGATAATTTCATTTAAATGTTGACCGCGGCTGCGTCTTAGGTGGTCCATTCGGAAAGTCCAATTTTGGGCAACTTTTTCGAGCATTTCGGCCGGAATAGCCCGAATTTCTTCGGAAATGTTGTCTTCCAAAGCTGGAATAGTTGCTGGCTTATTTCTGTAGACTTTAGACTTGACGTAGCCCCACAAAAAATAGTCTAAAGGCGTCAAATCGCATGATCTTGGTGGCCAACTTACCGGTCCATTTCTTGAGATGAATTGTTCTCCGAAGTTTTCCCTCAAAATGGCCATAGAATCGCGAGCTGTGTGGCATGTAGCGCCATCTTGTTGAAACCACATGTCAACCAAGTTCAGTTCTTCCATTTTTGGCAACAAAAAGTTTGTTAGCATCGAACGATAGCGATCGCCATTCACCGTAACGTTGCGTCCAACAGCATCTTTGAAAAAATACGGTCCAATGATTCCACCAGCGTACAAACCACACCAAACAGTGCATTTTTCGGGATGCATGGGCAGTTCTTGAACGGCTTCTGGTTGCTCTTCACTCCAAATGCGGCAATTTTGCTTATTTACGTAGCCATTCAACCAGAAATGAGCCTCATCGCTGAACAAAATTTGTCGATAAAAAAGCGGATTTTCTGCCAACTTTTCTAGGGCCCATTCACTGAAAATTCGACGTTGTGGCAGATAGTTCGGCTATTCATGATGAAATGTCAAAGCATACTGAGCATCTTTCTCTTTGACACCATGTCTGAAATCCCACGTGATCTGTCAAATACTAATGCATGAAAATCCTAACCTCAAAAGAATCACCCTTTATATATGTTTGCATTCAAACACTAAAGAATTTAAAGAATTTAAAACTAACAATAAAAGTTTTCGACCTAGCATATTATTTTTATGAAACATACATGTCCCAAACATAGTATTTTCTAACATATGTGTCCCACACATTTAATGCTAGTTTAGGAACATTACATTTTTGCACTTAAATATATTGTATTTAAAAAATTCTGCCCGAAACACATTTTGTTTATATCGGAACATATGAAAAACATATTTTTCTAACAGTGTTTCAGTAAACTTCAAGTATCAAAAAAATTTGTCCATAGAGTATTATTTAGTTTCGTCGAAGGCTTAATATAATAAAATTTATAAATCTGTAAAGTTTCTGCTCTGAGTCCGTTAGTGTAGGTACCCAGCAAACAAAATTGGAAGTATCTCTAAGCGCACAACTTTAAAAGCACTTCCAAAAATTTCCTACAAAAATGTTCTTTATTTTAACTACTCAGAAAGTTCATTTAATTCAATTTTTTATAACTCGCTTTTTCACATTTTAAAGGGTAATTTTAACTTCAAATAAGTTAAAAACAGAGTAAGATTAATAAAATGGTATAAATTTATTTAAATTTTGTCCGGATCCAAAAAGCACTACTTTTTTGGCAACACTTTTTTTTGCTGGGTACTTGTTTCAATAAACTTCAAGTATCAAAATTAGTTTATAGAGCAATATTAAGTTTCGTCAAAGATATTTTGGCTTAGTTTAATATATCTAGAGTTCTTTTTCTACTTCTACCCAGCAAAAAAGGGTCGCCAAAAAAGTAGTGAAAATGGTTTTGATGCGGAAGTGGTGCAAAATTGGCATAGAAGCGATGAATTTAACATGGGTTTGTCATAGGACGAATGTCCACTAGATAGGGTCACGGCCTAAAGGAAAAAAAGTTGGTGCGGTCACCCCCCAGTTTTGTAGCATATTCGAAGACAATTTCAGAACACCAAAACTTTTTTTCCGTGCACCCTACGACCCCCCGAAATACAATTTATTGTGCTGTGTCGTCATTTGAAGTCCGATCGAAAAGAAACGCATATCGTTGTTCGTGGTTGATCTGGGGCTATGCATTGGTCATTTTTGACTCCGACGTCAAATTTTATTTTTATTTTTTTTATTTATTTATTTTATACCCCTATGGTGCCCATTTCTGATAACCATTATAAAGATCTTAACAAAATATGAAACTTTTGCTTTTGAAGTATTTACTTATATTCATAAACAAAAAAGTTACAGAGATTTTAAAAAGTCAATAGGTCACCCTACACTCTACCAAATAGTTTTTTCTGTGTGTCATGATGTCCGATCGAAACCGCATGCACATCTTTATTCACATCTACGAAATTAATTTATAAGGCATTTAGAACACAAAACCTGTTTATCTGTAAATTTCTAACGGTACCTTTGTATACATACTCGTTGTTTGCACTACGGCATTTTCTGCGTTATGCAAAGTGCATGTGTTTTTGCTAGAACAATTTGAGAGCCTACTGTTTTAAAATTCTTTTCGATCGGACTTCAAATGACGACACAGCACAATAAATTGTATTTCGGGGGGTCGTAGGGTGCACGGAAAAAAAGTTTTGGTGTTCTGAAATTGTCTTCGAATATGCTACAAAACTGGGGGGTGACCGCATCAACTTTTTTTCGTGACCCTATCTAATGTCCACTATTTCAACTGCTGTTGCACTGAATTTACATCATTTCTTAAGGAGTGATCCGAATTCAATATTTTGGATGTCGATGAAAAAAAAAATTATATTTATATATAGCTTGTTTTGTTCGGCTTCAAACATGGAACAACTAGTCAATTTAGGAAAAGGCAGTAAATAAAGCGATTCGAGCAAATTTAATCCGGCCTGGTTCCTTGTGTTAGTATATATATTCTAACAACCTTGCAAAAATTGCTTCATGCAGGTCCATATTTATATATAGCCCATATAAACCATATATATAGCCCATATAAACCGATCCCCATATTTGATGTCCGGTGCTTACAGGAAATGTCACTTAAATTTTATCCCATCCGTTTTAAATTTTGTACGTGGTGGTAGTACGAGGGCGGTTCGGAAACTTCTTAGCTTATCAATGAAAGAGAATAGTTAGTTTTTCAAAAATATTTTGATTTGCAATATAATCTCCTGAAACTTCAATATACTTAGTCCAACACTTTTCTAGCAATTCTATCCCTTGACTAAAATAGTTTTCCTCAAGGTCTTCAAAATAGTGGTTTACAACTGTAATTGCATCTTCATTTGAGGTAAAACGCTTGCCAGCAAGGATTTTTTTTAGATTTGGGAACAAGTAAAAGTCACTGGGAGCTAAATCAGGAGAATAAGGTGGGTGGTCAAGCAACTCGTACTCTAATTCGTTGATTTTAGCCATTGTTAAAACACTCTTGTGCGCTGGTGCGTTGTCTTGATGAAAAATTATTTGTGTTGTAAGCGTTTTTCTCGAATTTGTTCATTTAATTGATCCAAAAGGTTGCAATAGTACTCTGAATTTATTGTTTTACCCTTTTGCAGATAGTCAATCAATAAAATACCTTTGAACTCCCAAAAAAACCGTTGCCATAACCTTACCAGCCGATTGAATTGTTTATGCCTTCTTTGGCGCACTTCCTCCAGCTTCAGTCCATTGTTTGGATTGTTCTTTTGTCTCTGGAGTATAGTGGTGGATCCATGTCTCATCAACAGTTATGAAACAACGCTTAAAATCTATTTTATTTCGCTCAAAACGATCCAAACAAGCTTGAGAAATGTTCATTCTTATGCGTTTTTGATCGACTGTTAACAAATACGGCACCCATCTTGCAGAAAGCTTTTTCATCTGTAGTTCTTCATGCAAAATTAAATGGACTCGATCATTTGAGATGCCCATGATATTAGCAATTTCACGCACTTTTATTCGTCGACCATTTAATACCATATCATGTACTTTGGCTACAATTTCTGTTGTTGTTGCTGTTTTTGGACGTCCACTACGTGGTTAATCTTCAATGCTTGTACGACCACGTTTAAATTCAGCAACCCAATTTTTTACTGTTGCATATGAAGGAGCACTTTCACCTAACACATTCACCATATTATTATGAATTTCTTGTCTTGATAAACCTTTTTTATGTAAATATTTAATGACAGCACTCATTTCTAATTTTTTCCATTGTAAAAAAATTGCGGATGCGTCTTTTTTGAACACTTGTTTCTATATAAAGGAGTTGCCAGATCGTGAACATGTGTTCATAACAGAGATGGAAGTTTCCAAAATACTTAACTTTTTCCTGTTTATACCGCGCTTTTTGTGCTAGGCTAAGAAGTTTCCGAACTGCCGCCGTATATGGCCTCTAACAACCATGAAATCCATATCGATCCATAATTATGTAGCCCCCATTGGTTGGTTCAACAAAGAAAAATAATCAGGAAGGTTCAGCGGTTAAAACTAGAAGTGCCCATATGTAATAGGTACTTTTAGTTAATGTGGTATCACAATGGACTGAATAGTCTAAGTGAGCCTGAATCTTAATCGGGCTGCCACTTTAACCTAACCTAACCTAACCTAGCCCCCATATAAATCGATCCCCAGATTTTAATTCATGAGCCTCCTGGAGAAGCAAATTTCGTCTGATCCGGTTACAATTTGTTACCAATCACGCAAATGCATCTACAATTTTTACAATTTTTCCGTTTCCATATTTTTAACCAAATTTTGTACATTGAGTGGATTTTAACATTTGTCGCATTTACTACGAGTAAAGTAAAGGAACACAACTAATACCAAACACCAGAATAAAGTAATTGTTGAACTTGTGTCGGAAATAAAATTTGTCATTACGAACTGAACTCAAGGAAGTCATCAACACAAGTAAAAGGATATGTTCTCAATTTCAACACAAGATTAATTACACGCTGTCGAGGAGGAAATAAATGATGAAACCAAAGAGACTTTGTGTACTAAGTAGCTAGAAAATTCAAGAGTTCTTATTCTACATGATTTTCACAGGTTGCAACTATTAAATACATCTTTGGAAATGGAGAATTACTAAGATCCTTCAAATACTTAATGACACACCTCAACGACTCAATGTATATGGACTTCAAGGAAAAATTAAACTTTTGAATCATCACAAGGTTATGAATGCATACTTATATAATAAAATTTAAGGAGAAAATCGTATAAATATTTTTACATTTAATATATTTACCCAATAGGAAAAAGCGTCGTGTTACAGGCGTTATAACGGACCTTATTTAGGAACCAGTAGTGATGCCACACAAAAACAAACTCTGTTTCAAAATAACATTGGGTGTCATTGGGGGCCAAGGCCTTGCCCTCCCATTTCAATATATATTGCTTATATAAAGCGTCATCTTATTAGGAGAAAAAATTACCTTTAATAAGGCATTCTAAATAAGTTGTCTTGTAAGGTCTTGGAAAAAATAAAAAAATTGTGCTATTTGTTAGATTTATTGTTTTTGTTTTTAATGATTTTCCCCAATTGGTTAAAGTATGTTGACATAGAATTTATTGTTATAACAATTTAATTTTGCATTTATAAAATTTCTCCTGAAAGCGGTGTCGAACTCACGACCATTGACTTCATAAGCGCACATTCTACTCACACGGCTACGGTCGGCTTTGCTTTGCACAGAGCTAAAAGCTATTTTAAATATAACACACAAACACATTATTCTACGCATTCCATGAGAGCTGTGTTAACAGGTCTGTTATTAGAAACGACAACATAATGACTACACCCTCAAAAATAAACTCTGTAACATATACTCCAAACACATTTTGCTTCAAGCATATATATTTTCAGGATTGGTCCAAACAAAATATTGTTTGTATTGTTCAAACATATTATGTTTCACCTTAGGACATACACTGGTAGAAAAAATTTATATGAAATTTTCTTTGTGTGAATATATTTTTAAGGCACCAAATTGATTACTTCCATTATTTTGCTTGCAGCATAGTAGGTCTCTCTTTGTAAACACATATATGTTTATAGGCTATTGTCAAATTAATATATGTTTGCATCTAAGCATATTATATTTAGAAACATTCTATGTCCCAAACATAATATGTTCTAACATATTGTTAAACTTTTCAGTTTAATTTTATAATTCACTTTATTAAAATTAAAAATCGTAATCGCAATAACAAACAATATTAGTTTTCGGATAGCCTTCCGCATTGTTATTGCCGACAAGAATGCAAGATCCGAATGTGATCCGAATCTGAGTAGAGAGATTGATTGAGAGTATTTAGAGATTATCTAAATGAGAGCATTTAAATACAAACAAATGATGAGGCCAATGTCACACAGTATTCTCATTCAAAATAATGGTTTGATGACTGACATCAACTAACTACAATTAATTCATTTTGTTATTATTCATTTGTGTTGTTAATCGTAACTGAAATTTATTATCTTTGTTATTTTTCATAACAATATTAACATATATGTCCCACACATGTTATGCTAGTTTATGAACATTATATGCTTGCACTTAAAAATATCGAAATCAGGAGCTTTATAACGCCTAAAAACAACATATGAATTTCGAAAGCATGGAATGGGGCTGGTCAACACTACTCGAACAAACCCGTATTCAAGCCACATTATGTTACCACTTACGATGGTTCAACCAGTTGGAGTGAGTATGAAAGGCAATTTGAAGATGCCGCTCGTTTCTATATGTGGTCAGAGCAAGAGACACAAATGGCTGTCACCACGAATTTGCGAGGGAAAGCCTTAAGTCTTTATGGTACCCTTCCCCGATATCCTCTGCCAAATAATGAGGGAACGATTCTCCCCTGACGCTCACACAAGGTACAGGTATTTGCGTCAGTGTGTTCAAGGGCCAAAGCAATCAATACAAGATTTTGCAACGGAACTAGAAAGGTTATCTGTGAGTGCTTTTAGTGGTGCTCCAAAAGAAATGGTAAACCAGATTGTCGTTCATCAATTCATTAATGGCCTTTACGATGTTCAGTTGCAGGGGTTAGTAAACGCTGGTCGGCCAAATACTATATCTGAGGCCATGAGAACTGCGCTAGATTTGCAAGCACAACTGTCTCGCAACCGACCACGAGCAATATACGAAATGGAAACTGAGCAACAAAATTCCAGCTCAAAAATCAAAAGACATAATAAGAACAAGTCGGGAAACGAGATGACATCGGCCTGATGGGGCCCAAGCTGATGGATGCAAACAACCGAGCTCCGAGTGATAGCACAAATTGTATTGAAATCCCTTCATGTATCCCTGCTTTAGAATGCATTGTGAATAAAATAATTTTGAATTTTCATAAGTTTTTTTTTTCAATCTGTCATCATGCTTTTATGGTTCTATCATAATAATTATGTGGAATGCAATTGAAACATTCATAAATTGAAAAATATATTGACCTAATATGAAAAATTATGCAACGTTAATTTTAGGAGAGGGATTTAAAAATTAAAAAAAAAAATCATCATATTTGCTTTAAAAAAAGTTTTGATTAAATTTAGAAAAATAATATTGGAATCAAAGATAAGAAAGCTTCAAATATAGATGAAGACCAATTTGCAGGATGCTGCATCAATTAAAAAATTACTTTAGAGAATCTGTTATAATTTGGATGTTTCAACTGGCAGTGACTATGTGAATAGTTTGTTAATATATTTAAAATATTTTGTATATCAAAAACTAAAAAACTATTCTTGGATCCAAAGATTTGTCCTTTACGTTTTGGAATTGATTTCCAGCCAAAGATGCAACTTCTTTAAAATAAAGACATTCGAATACAGATCTCCTTTATACACCCTCAAAAAAATCGCTTCTCTAACATATGTTCCAAACATATTTTGCGGGAAGCACATATATTATTGGATACTGGCGAAAAATTAATATATTTGTTTTATGTGAACATATTATATGTTTGGAAGCATTTTGAGCCCAAAAATATTATATGCTTGGAAGAATTTTCCCCAAAGAAGATTATGCTTATTCCCACACATAATTTTCACTTCCACGAAATTTTTTAGTTCTTGGCACCTTTTTCTGTAATACAATTAATTTGTATTAAGAAATTATTCAATTTTTATACATTTTTTTAAATTTTACCTTTCGTCTGGACGGAGAATCGAACCGGGAACCATGCAATTTTTCAGCCAACACACTATCCACTGGGCTACGTACACGCAAAAAAATAATTCTTTCCTCCCAAACGAAATTTTAGACAAACAAAGTTCGTTTCTCATTTGCTTTTCGCTGTAAGGAAGTGTATTTGGAAGAAAAGTATATACTTTTTGTGATAAACGTTTATTCTTTTCCAGGATGTAAAAACCATTTCATAAAGACTAACTCAAAAAAATTTTTTTCCTGGCTAATTGCATTTTCCCTCACATCTTTCTCACTTCCACGAAGATTTTTAGTTCTTAGCACCTTTTTCTGTAATACAAACAATGTAGAAGAAATTATACGATTTTATAAATTTTTAAAATTTTTTTACCTTTCGCCTGGACGGAGAATCGAACCGCGGACCATGCACTTTGTAAGCCAACACACTAACCACTGAGCTATGTACCTGTTATGGTCATCAATAGATAAATATCCATATAAGTTATATTTATATAGCATAGCTGGCGGCGCCCACGAACCGAATAAACAAAGTTTATTTAACAGAAACAAACATTTAGTTTGGCACCGTGGAGCAGTGGTTGCTACGTCCGACTTGCATGCCAAGGGTCGTCGGTTCGATCCCTGCTTCGTCCAAAGTTTTTTTTTACATAACATATATTCCAGATATCTTCGGAAGATTGCGAAAAAATGTTCAACATTACATTGTACTATACTAAATTTTGAACTGTAAAATGTGTCTTATTAAACACCTAAAGTCAGAAAAGAACAGTGTTTGATATAAACGAAATGGAATGTGTTGTTGTTTCAAAAATAACTTATTTTATTAAAAAAATAAAAATTTTGTAACAAACGATTTTTTTTGGTGATAAAATTTTAACATTTTCGAAGCAATTCAAAAAACTCTAACAAAAGAAAAACGTTTTCGGTACACGTTTTCCAAACGTTTTTTTTCTTTGCGTGTATGAACCGATGTGGACCAATTTTTGCATGGTTGTTAGAGATCGTATGCTGAAACCATGTACCAAATTTCAGCTGGATCGGATGAAATTTGCTTCTCTTAGAGTCCCCGCAAGCCAAATTTGGGGGTCGGTGTATATGGGGGCTATACGTAAAAGTGGACCGATATTGGCCATTTGCAATGCCATCCGACCTACATCAATAACAACTACTTGTGCCAAGTTTCAAGTCGATAGCTTCTTTCGTTCGGAAGTTAGCGTTATTTCAACTTCAATTTTATTCAATCTACTCCACTTTTTTCCAAAATCTACTTCACTCAATTTTTCACTAGCGGCAGCACTGCACATGGTGTTTTTTTTTTCAAATGTCTATTCTCTTGGTTCCGAATTTCTTATCTCTTTACTCCGAATACTCATTCTAATATTCAACTTAACATAAATAATATTTAGACTTAAGCATATCAAATTTTTGGCCTTATCATAAAACAGTTTTCCGAAACAACATACTAGCCGTTTCACAGAAATTGCTCTCTTTTGATTCTCTCGCTGTGTTATGTTGATATCTTTCGTCAACCCTTCCGGTCTCCATCTCTATTTCTTTCTCCATACTCTCTCTCTCTCTCTCTCTCTCTCTGTCGCTCTCTGAATAAAAAAATTACTCGAAATTTGTAAATTTATATATGCTTACATTCACACATATTATTTTTATGAAACATTCATGCCCCAAACATAATATATTCTAACATACTAACATATGTGTCCCAAACATTTAGTGTTAGTTTAGGAACATTACATGTTTGCACTTAAATATATTGTGTTTAAAAATTGCGCCCGAAACCCAGTTTGTTTATATCGGAACATATGAAAAACATATTTTTCTAACAGTGTACAATTTTCATTCTGTCTTTCAGATATATTAACAAAGCTATTCATTTGCAAATAAATGTCAGTCTAAAAATCCACACCATAACAGCTACTTCAAAGTAAAAATTATGTTACTAATTTTAAAAACGACTTTTTTAAATTTTGATCGAATTTCTTCGATTTACTTGAAATTTGCAGGAAAGGTTGTGATTGCACGGACGGAAAATACTGTTTTTCATATGTTTGGTGTAAAAATTATATGTTTGGACCTAAAATTTTTTAACACAATATTTTTACCTGCAAGCATATAATGTTCATAAACTAGCATAACATGTTTGGGACGTTTATGTTAATATGTTAGAACATATTATGTTTGGGACATAAAATGTTTATAAATATAATATGCTTAGATGCAAACATATATTAATTTGACAATAGCCTATAAACATATATGTTAGAGCATTGCATCCAAAAACAATGGAAGATGAAGATGGGAAAATGGCAGCAGAGGGTAGGTTAGGTTAGGTTAGGTTAAAGTGGCAGCCCGATTAAGATTCAGGCTCACTTAGACTATTCAGTCCATTGTGATACCACATTAACTAAAAGTACCTATTACATATGGGCACTTCTAGTTTTAACCGCTGAACCTTCTTGATTATTTTTCTTTGTTGAACCAACCAGATTGTTCCAAAAACAGTAGCAGACTGCTTAAGTTAACGTTTTCCAGATCCGTTTTCCAGTAATCTGAAGCTATATGCTCCTAAAAGTTGCTTGCGCTTTACACAAAATGCAGGACACTCACACAAGAGGTGTTTAATTGATTCTTTTTCCTCCGCATCATGACAGCTCATACAATAGTCATTATACTTCGCGCCAATAGTTTTTGCAAAATCGCCTATCAGGCAGCGACCCGTTATAGCAGATATCAGGAGTGATATCTGACGTCTCGAGAACATTAGCATATCTAGTGTGCGGTTTAAGTTGAAATGGGGCCATATTTGCTTGGTGTCGTTACAACCCTTGCAATTCTCCCATCGAACATTTGCCATCATAACAGCCTTCTCACGCAGCATGAGCTTGCAGGTAGCTAGGGGCATACCAACAAATTCTAGTTCCCCTGGAATATGTAAGGTAGTCCCTAGCCTTGCCAACTCATCCGCTTCGCAGTTCCCCGGTATGTTCCTATGGCCAGGCACCCATATTAGGTGAATATTGTACTGCTCAGCCATCTCATTGAGAGATTTGCGGCAGTCGATGGCCGTTTTCGAGTTGAGGAACACAGAGTCCAAGGATTTTATTGCAGGTTGACTGTCTGAGTATATATTAATGCCCACATTTTTTGGAACATTACTTCTCAGCCAATTCGCCACCTCTCTTATTGCTAATATTTCAGCCTGAAAAACACTACAGTGATTAGGTAATCTTTTCGCTATTCGAAGTTCCAGATCATTAGAATATACTCCGAACCCCACTTGTCCATCCAATTTGGAGCCATCAGTGTAGAAATCTATATATTCTTTATTCCCCGGGGTCTGTGTGCACCACGCCTCACTGTTGGGGATTAGAGTCTCAAACTTTTTGTCGAAAAGTGGACTCGCCAAAGTGTAATCCACTACGTTAGGCACATCTGGCATTGTTTTGAGGACAGAACTGTGACCGTAACCTTTTTCCGACCACAGCGATAGTTCGCGCAACCGCACAGCCGTTGTTGCAGCTGACTGTTTGGCCAAAATGTCTAAAGGCAATAGATGCAGCACGACATTAAGGGAATTTGTTCCTGTCTTGCTGAATGCGCCTGAAATACACAAACACGCCATACGCTGAACTTTATCTAAACAAGTCGGTTTCTGAAGTGCCGGCCACCAGACTACAACACCATATAGCAATATAGGTCTAACCACTGCCGTGTATAGCCAATGCACAATTTTTGGTTTCAGTCCCCACTTTTTTCCTATTGCCTTTTTGCACGAGTACAAAGCTACAGTTGCCTTTCTCGCCCTTTCTTCAATATTAAGCTTAAAGTTCAGCTTCCTGTCCAAAATAACGCCAAGGTATTTTGCACAATCACCAAAGGGAATTTCAATACCCCCTAAGGAAATAGGCATAACCGTGGGAGTTTTGCGATCTTTGCAGTACATGACTAATTCTGTCTTTGCGGGATTTACCCCAAGACCATTGTCTTTCGCCCATTTTTCAGTCATCCGGAGGGCCCTCTGAATAATATCTCTGATTGTGGATGGGAATTTTCCCCTGACTGCCAGAGCTACATCATCTGCGTATGCCACCACTTTTATCCTTTCTTTTTCTAGAGTAACCAGAAGGCTATTTATAGCAACATTCCAAAGAAGAGGTGATAGAACTCCTCCTTGGGGAGTGCCTCTGTTCACATACTTTTGTATGTTTGCTTGTCCTAGTGTGGCTGAAATACGTCTCTTCATTAGCAGTTCGTCTAACAGCCTGAGTATACATGGATCAACATTCACAGTTATCAGTCCATTTAATATCGAGCTCGGATGGACATTATTGAACGCCCCTTCGATGTCTAGAAACGCCACGATTGTGTATTCTTTGACAGATAGTGAGCTTTCAATAAAGCTGACTAGTTCATGTAGTGCGGTCTCAGTAGACCTGCCCTTCGAGTATGCATGCTGTCGTTTCGAGAACAAACTTGAATCGATGCTAGTTCTAAGATAAATATCTATCATCCTCTCCAGAGTCTTAAGTAGGAATGAGGATAAGCTGATTGGTCGGAAATCCTTCGCCCTCGAGTGAGAGGCTTTTCCCGCTTTAGGTATGAAAACGACTTTTGTTTCCCTCCACTTTCCTGGGATATATGATAAGTTGATACATCCTTTATATATCACCGACAACCAGGGGATAATTTTGTCAGTTACAGCTTGTAACTCCGCCGGAGTAATTCCATCAGGTCCAGGGGATTTGAATGGTCCAAAGCTATTTAGCGCCCATCTTATTCTAGTTTCCGATACAATTTCCTCGACAGGAAACGACCGCTGAGCAACTGTGGCACCGCCAGTACATGGTTCAACCGTCTGATTTCCAGGAAAATGTGTGTCCAATAGTACCTCCAGCGTCTCCTTACTGGACGTTGTCCAATTGCCCTCCGATGTTTTAATGAAACCTGGAGCGGAGTTGGTGGATGCTAGAACCTTCCGTAGTCTGGAAGCCTCGGACGTATTCTCAATACTGCTGCAGTAAGCATTCCAAGAGTTATGCTGAGCCTTTCTCAGTTCTCGCTTGTATCCTCTCAGATTCTTCTTGTAAGCGTCCCAGTCCTCAGGGGCTCTGGTGGACTTTGCCTTGTTAAAGAGCTTCCTGCAGGATTTCCTCATATTACTTAATTCCGTAGACCACCATGGTGGTCGATGTTTCCCCCTTGGCTTTCCTCTAGGGCATGCAGCTTTCAGTGAGATGTTGAAGGCCTTAGTAATCCGCTCCACTGCGTGTTCGATATCTTGCACATTTCTCATATTTGTCTCTGTTATTTCCGGTATCATCATATTGAACGATTCCCTATACCTATTCCAGTCAGCTTTCCTAACATTTGGCGGAAATATGATCTTGGTGATATGAACATCAAATTTGAAACTGATGTAGCGATGATCTGAGAAGCTGTGTTCACTTAAAACCTGCCACTCAGATATCATTTCATTTAGTTCTTGCGAGGCCAAGGTGATGTCCAAAACCTCTTGCCTGTTTTTAGTGACAAAGGTTGGGACATCTCCCTTGTTGCAAACTACCAGATTAGTACGCAAAATAAACTCTATTAGCGACTCTCCCCTTGCATTAGTATCACTACTTCCCCATATACTATGATGTGCATTCGCATCGCATCCCATAATGAGTTTCGCCTTTGTTTTCAGTGACTCCTCCACTAAGGTCTTAACGGCATATGGAGGCATCTCCCTGTCATGTCCCATGTAGACCGAAGATACCCAATATTTGCATTTGGCTATTTCTAAACTTGCAACGACAGTGTCTGTATTGCACATTGAGGGAAGCAGAAACAAATTGAGCTCGTTTTTAGCAATTATACAGGCTCGATTTACATCATTACCAGTATACTGCAATAGTTTGAACCCCGGAGTACTTAATTCACATATTTTGTTTTTGTAAACATATGGTTCTTGAATAAGAACTATATCTATGTCCCCTTTCATCAGGAGAACTTTTAAGGCAGCACATGCAGCCTTACAATGATGAAGATTTATCTGGAGGATCCGTAGGACCATCGAGATTTTCAACAACCGTCACATCAGCCGCTTCGATCGAGTCATCAAGAATGTCCTCTTCAGAGATATCGGTGACTCTCGCAATAACCATAGGTTCGACTTTGGTGAGTTCTGAGGCAATAGAAGCCTCCTCACGCATACGGTATCTATCCATGTCTTCAACTTTGGTATCTCCCTCGACTTCGCAAGAGGATCCGCTTACTTTTGATTCAGACAGAGGCTTGTCCATTTCTGAATCCTTTAGCTGATCGTTTTTATACACCTTCATTTGGATATAATGAAAGCCATAACATACACGGCCCTGGGACTTTGCCAGATGTGGCAAAGACTGAGTGTTCAATATAAACACTGCATGCCGTCTTGGTCCATCCACTTCATCCAAACGGCCAACCTTCCAATCAGCTGTTGGAAGATCTGGATTGCATCGTTTCAGTCTATTTAAAATAGATTCAGGGTCAGAAGGGTTTGCAGGTATCCAGGCATGTGCTCTAGGTCTAGCCGGTATGTCTTTCTTCTCGACTAACTCTAGAGCAGCTCCTTCCCAAACTTCACCAATTAGTATCAGAGCAGCTTTAAAACATTCTATAGACCTCTGGTCCTCAAATGCGACTAGCTTAAATCGTCCTTGATACCAACCAGCCTCTTGGTGTCGAGGATCTGGGCCGGGAAACTTTTCCAGTACCTGTGAGTAGACGACAGATAGAGCATTCTCAATTTCCCCCCATTTTTGCTTTGGAACCATACCGTCCAATGCTCCTTTATTAATGATAGCCATCACAAGGCTATCTTTAGCAACTGAGGCAAACGATCTTTGATCCCTTTTGGAGGATGGCAGCTCATCCGGCGATCGTTCCCTTTTTCCAGTCTCAAGAATTCCTTGAGCCCATTTTAAGGAATCGCTTTGTTTAGCCGACAACGTGCTTGGGTCGACTGATCCTAACTTCTTTAGGATAAACAAAGCATTTCTGCGTTCCTTGAATCTCTTTCGTGAGGGATTACCTCCTTTTGATGTCGTTACCTTAGAAAAAGTTCGACTTGTCAGTGTGTCGCCACCTGTCGACCCGTCTACAGGTCGACTAATTGGGCCTAACTCTTGGTCATTGCCCAGATTTATAACTCCAGTCGATACCCGTCCACTGGGCCCTGAAGTTAGCAACCCAGTGGATGACTTGGAATTTCGCTGCATGGTGGCTTAATATCCCACCACACTTGAAATTCGTAGTAGGTACCTATTACTATGAGTTTATCCGCTATTGAAAAAACACGTCCGTTCCGTTCGACGGTTGAATAGGAATTCAGAGGGCAGAGGGTATCAAACCATTGACGGCGTTCGATGCAAACGTGTCGTTTATGATTTTTTGTTCCACAAATTAAACTAAGAATAAAAAGAAATTTATATCAGGGAATGACGTAGAACAATCGGTCAAAAGTTTCTCATTATTATTTACACAAAATTTAACATCATTTGTGAGTTTTTAACAAAAAATATTGCAAATTAAAAATGAACGAACGTGTATGTATCGAACACCGTAAATGCAACTTTTGGTATGACGTCGCCCATTTTCCAATCTTCCTTTTCTATTGTTTTTGATTGCATCGGTCATATATTTTTGTGTTCGAGAACATCTCGAAGCCCAACAAGTAAGGTAGAGATTTGTAGTCCTTCCCGTTTGGACCGATTTTTGTACGTTCGACTACAACCATAGCTCGTTCTCGTTTGTGTGGTATGAAACGGTCAATCAAACCAAAGATTATCGATTTGAGCAAAGATTGTAGATTTGAGGAAGATAGGAAATTGGCTTGCGTCATACCAAATGTTGCATTTACCAGATTAGTTTAATACAGGTTTGTAATCTTTTAGTTGTTTTTCGTTTTTATTTTTTAAATGAAAAATTTAATTTTCTTAATGAAACAATGTTAAATTTTAGGCAACAACAAAGAAATTTCATTTTCCCCTTTTTGGAAATTTATTTCCTGCACTTAATTTCTTTTTATTTGTATTTTAATGCTATGTCAATATTTGTCGTATACGCGTTTGGTTCGAGTATTACGGTAGAATTACGTACCATGCGTTCAATGCGTACAATGCGTCCGATTATTGAAGAGTTGAAATTTCTCTTTGGAATCAAAAGCCCGAATAGTCTGCTGCAAACAGAAAAAATCAACCCTTCCATCAACGCACGGATTGACGCATGGTGTGTAATTCATTTAAACTAATCTGGTAAATGGTTCGATTTCCTCAGTAGCTAATTTCCTATCTTCCTACAATTTATAATCTTTGTTCACGACAACATTCGCTCGATACTGTTTTATGGGGTTCGTTTCAAACCATGTCTCATTCATACAATTACATTCATTCGAACCGATTCGATCAAGCGAGTGCTCGTATTCTATTCATTCGATCATCGACGATGATTCAGTCTTCTCGCAAAAAGTTTTTCCTGCTTTTGAAATAATTTTTTCGAATTTATTTATTTTATGTATGTATTTAAAATTGTATTTGTTATACATATTTCTCTCAGCTGATTCTGAACTTTTTCATAACGAGCAGTGGATGTGCAAATTATCTTATTTGTCAGATATATTCGAGAAACTGAACGAATTAAATTTGTCTCTTCAAATTTAATATTTGTATACAAATATTTTTAATTTGGGCAATAAAATCCAAGCATATGTGAAAAAAAATAATGGCGATTTCGATTGGGAAAAAAGGTGCAACATTCTCGAAATTGATTGCAAGATATCAAGGACACTGTCATAGATTTTGGATACTTTATACCTCACAATATTATAAATTAATAATAACTTTAGAATTACACTTTTCCCTAATTGGCCGAAATGCCAATTAGGGAAAAAGTAGTGTAACACCAAGGCAACATATTTTTTTGCGAATCGAAAACGCCCTAAATGTATGAAAAAGTTTAGTCTCAAATGACAGATTTGAAATGTTTTCATATACGAATGATTTTGTTTCTGGAAATAATTTGGATTGCAATTTTATCAAGACGATTATAATTGATCATTTGGAATCTTTGGAAGAACCATTCAAGAAATATTTTCAGCCGGATAGTAACAGTCATTTTGATTGGGTGCAAAAATCATTCAATGAATCAATTCAAAACATCACACATCTTCCATTAAAAGCTCAAGAAGAATTCGCGGAACTTACGAGCGATACAAATTTAAAGCTAGAATATCTCAAACAAACTTAAATTCTTTTTGGATCAAGGTTAAAGGCGAATTTCCAATACACTCCGACTTAGCGCTCAAAATCCTACTGTCATTTGCTACCACATACTTGTGCGAATCAGCGTTTTCAACGCTTGTTGCAATTACATCAAAAAATCGTTTCTTGCCTTACTCGTACTAATGTTGGAACAGCCCTGAGACCTGCGATATCTCAAATAATCCCGAGATTGGATCTACTCTGTAAATTAATGCAAACACACCCATCTCATTAATTATATACTTTTTTATACCCTCCATCATAGGATGGGGGTATATTAACTTTGTCATTCCGTTTGTAACACATCGAAATATTGCTCTAAGACTCCATAAAGTATATATATTCTGGGTCGTGGTGAAATTCTGAGTCGATCTAAGCATGTCCGTCCGTCCGTCTGTTGAAATCACGCTAACTTCCCAACGAAACAAGCTATCGACTTGAAACTTGGCACAAGTAGTTGTTATCGATGTAGGTCGGATGGTATTGAAAATGGGCCATATCGGTCCACTTTTACGTATAGCCCCCATATAAAGGGACCCTCAGATTTGGCTTGTGGAGCCTCTAACAGAAGCATATTTCATCCGATCCGGCTGAAATTTGGTACATGGTGTTGGTATATGGTCTCTAACAACCATGCAAAAATTGGTCCATATCGGTCCATAATTATATATAGCCCCCATATAAACCGATCCCCAGATTTGGCTTGCGGAGCCTCAAAGAGAAGCAAATTTCATCCGATCTGGCTGAAATTTGGTACATGATGTTGGTATATGGTCTCTAATAACCATGCAAAAATTGGTCCACATCGGTCCAGAATTATATATGGACCCCATATAAACCGATCTCCAGATTTGGCTTGCGAAGCCCCAAAGAGAAGCAAATTGCATCCGATCCGGCTGAAATTTGGTACTTGGTATTGTTATATGGTCTCTAATAACCATGCAAAAATTGGTCCACATCGGTTCATAATTATATATAGCCCCGATATAAGCCGATCCCCAGATTTGGCTTGCGAAGTCTCCAAGAGAAGCAAATTTCATCCAATCCGGTTGTAATTTTGAACATATTGTTAGTATATGATCTTTAACAACCGTGCCAGAATTGGTCCATATCGGTCCATAATTATATATAGCCCCCATATAAAACGTTCTCCAGATTTGACCTCCGGAGCCTCTTGGAGGAGCAAAATTCATCCGATCCGGTTCAAATTAGGAACGTGGTGTTAGTATATGGTCGCTAACAACCATAAAACAATTGGTCCAATCACTCAAAAATTGGTCCATATCGGTTCATAACCATGGTTGCCACTAGAGCCAAAATTAATCTACCAAAATTTTATTTATATAGAAAATTTTGTCAAAATTTTATTTCTATAGAAAATTTTGTCAAAATTTTGTTTCTAGAGAAAATTTTGTTAAAATTTTATTCGGTTCACAATAAAATTTTCATCATTGTCAAAATTTTATTTCTATAAAAATTTTGTTCAAATTTTATTCGGTTCATAATCATGGTTGCCACTCGAGCCAAAAATAATCTACCAAGATTTTATTTCTATAGAATATTTTGTCAAAAGTCTATTTCTATAGAAAATTTTGTTACAATTTTATTTCTGTAGAAATTTTTATCAAAATTTTCTTTCTATAGAAAATTTTGTCAAAATTTTTATTTCTATAGAAAATTTTATTTCTATAAAAAATTTTGTTAAAATTTTATTTCTGTAGAAAATTTTGTCAAAATTTTATTTCTGTAGAAAATTTTGTCAAAATTTTATGTCTACTTTGTCAAACTGAATTATATACGTATTGGATCGATCTTTTTTGATTTAATATATACCACGTATGGACTTACATACAATTTAGAAGATGGTGTTAGGAGGTTTTAAGATACCTTGCCATCGGCAAGCGTTACCGCAACTTAAGTAATTCGATTGTGGATGGCAGTGTTTAGAAAAAGTTTCTACGCAATCCATGATGGAGGGTACATAAGCTTCGGCCTGGCCGAACTTACGGCCGTATATACTTGTTGTTTAATATATACCCCGTATGGGCTAACTTACAATTTAGAAGACAGTGTTAAAAAATTTTACGATACCTTGCCATCGGCAAGTGTTATCGCAACCCAAGTAATTCGATTGTGGATGACAGCCTTTAGTAGAAGTTCCTACGCAATCCATGGTGGAGGGTACATAAGATTCGGCCTGGCCGAACTTACGGCCGTATATACTTGTTGTTTTTGTTTCTGAATTTTGAATTAATTTTAATTTTTACAGGGACATACATACGCATTTTTCGTTTGGTTTCTGGATTTTAATATTAATTTTAATTTTTATACCCGCCACCATAGAATGGTGATGGTGGTATAATAAGTTTGTCATTCCGATATTATAATACGATATAAGCATGTCCGTCTGTTGTAATCACGCTACAGCCGTCAATAATGGCGCTATCGTCATGAAATTTGGCACAGATTCGTGTTTTGTTTGCAGGCAGGTCAAGTTCGAAGATGGGCTATATCGGTCCAAGGTTTGATATAGTCCCCATATAAACCGACCTCCCGATTTGGGGTCTTGGGCTTTTAAAAACCGTAGTTTTTATCCAATTTGAATTTGGAAATCTAGAGGTGTTTTAGGACCATCAAAGAGTGTGTCGAAAATGGTGCCTATCGGTCCATGTTTTGTTATAGCCACCATATAGACCGATTTCCGGATTTTAGTTCTTGGGCGTCTAGAAATTGTATTTTTTTATCCGATTTGCTTGAAATTGAAAATCTAGAGGTATTTAGGACCAAAAATTGGTGTGTCGAAAATGGGGTATATCGGTCCATGTTTTGGTATAGGGAACATATGGACCGATCTCCCGATTTTACTTCTTGGGCGTCTAGAAACTGTATTTACAACCCGATTTGCGTGAAATTGGAAATATAGAGATATTTTGGTCCAAGTTTTGGTATAGCACCCTTATAGACTGATCGCCCGCTTTTACTTCTTGGGCTTCTAGAATTCGTAGTTTTTTTCCAATTTGCGTGAAATTGGAATTCCAGAGGTATTTGAGGAACATTAAGAGGTGTGTCGAAAATTTTGGGTATTGGCCCGTGTTTGGTATAGCCCCCATATAGACCTACCTCCTGGACGTATTCTTGGGCTGCTAGAATCTATAGTTTTTATCCATTTTGACTGAAAATGTAAATATACTGGTATGTTAGACCCTCAAAATTTTGTATCGCATTTATTTCTACCGGTCCATTATGTAAGACATTGATCGGTCGACCGATTTCACTTCTTGGGGGTATATCAGGAGCACTGATCATGAAAATTCGGCCCGGCCGAACTTACCACTGTATATACTTGTTTGTAATAAGAAATTTATAGTAAATATGTTAATCTGTACATATTCTTATTATTTTAAATACATTCTATATAAAATCATTAGAACCTGCATTTTCAAAATTAAATTATACTTTGTTGGTGGTCACTAATAATTTCGTATTACAAAAATGGGTCACGCAACAAAAAAGTTTAAGAAGCCCTGCTCTAATATATGTATATCGAAAGAGAGACCTACTGAGTATGCTGCAAGTAAAAGAAAGTAAGTAACCAATTGGCGCCTTAAAAATATATATACACAAAGAAAATTTCATTATAATTTTTTTCTACCAGTGTATGCCTAACGTGAAACATAATATGTTTGAACAATACAAACAATATTTTGTTTGAATCAATCCTGAAAATATATATGCTTGAAGCAAAATGTGTTTGGGGGTATATTGTTACAGAAGCGATTTTTTGAGGGTGTGGAGTCTAGACAAAGATCCGCTACATCGATATTTGTCGGGGGAGGGGGTCCACCCGTTTGTCTGACATTTTTTAAAGTACAGTGAAAAACTAAACTTCTCCGATTTACTTGAAATTTGCAGACTACTTGAGAGGAGATTATGAAATTAATATAGGGTACCTGATATATGGACGGGGAGACGGACCTCCACGTTGCTGTTTGGGCTTAAAAATCGGGTTTAAGATATCCGATGTGCATGAAATCTTTAGGGAACGAGAAGACGAGTACTCTGAAAAAAGCAAATCCAAGTCCAATGATTTTGGATTGGATATTGAAGTAAAGGTTCTTCTATGACACAGTTGTCTTTTAAATTTAAGATTACACATTTGATCATAGGAAACAACTTTGAATCTTTTGCTATCATAGTCTGGCATGTAAAGATACCCATTTTTGAGTCGAGTGACTTAACTGTAAAAACAGAACGACTTCATTGAAAAAGTTATCGACTTTTGACAAAAAGCTTTGCAAGAGAAGAACGCTTGACCAATATTGTTTAATAATTGAAATTAGTAGATCGTCCAATAAAGGGAACTGGGGAGCATGTGGAAATATATTAATCTCTATTTGCGCGATAAGCTTTTTTTTTTTTTTGGTTTATTTATGTATTTCATATTTATACGTATAAGTAAATTATAAGCTATGACATCGAAGGTTTTAAGCTTTTATTGGTTTCTACTTTTATAAAACGTAGTAAATGTAAAACAAATAAGGAAAGTCTAAAGTCGGGCGGGGCCGACTATATTATACCCTGCACCACTTTGTAGATCAAAATTTTCGATACCATATCACATTCGTCAAATGTGTTGGGGGCTATAATAAAGGTTTGTCCCAAATACATACATTTAAATATCACTCGATCTGGACAGAATTTGATAGACTTTTACAAATCTATAGACTCAAAATTTAAGTCGGCTAATGCACTAGGGTGGAACACAATATTAGTAAAAAAATATGTGAAACATTTAAATCTGAAGCAATTTTAAGGAAACTTCGCAAAATTTGATTTATGATTTATCGCTCGATATATATATATATATATATATATATATATATATATATATATATATATATATATATATATATATATATATATATATATATATATATATATATATATATATATATATTATAAGTTTAGGAAAATTAGAGTCATTTTGACAACTTTTCGACTAAGCAGTGGCGATTTTACAAGGAAAATGTTGGTATTTTGACCATTTTTGTCGAAATCAGAAAAACATATATATGGGAGATAATCTAAATCTTAACCGATTTCAACCAAATTTGGCACGCATAGCTACAATGCTAATTCTACTACCTGTGCAAAATTTCAACTAAATCGGAGTTAAAAATTGGCCTCTGTGGTCATATGAGTGTAAATCGGGCGAAAGCTATATATGGGAGATATATCTAAATCTGAACCGATTTCAACCAAATTTGGCACGCATAGTTACAATGATAATTCTACTCCCTATGCAAAATTTCAACTAAACCGGAGCAAAAAATTGTCCTCTGTGGGCAAATGAGTGTAAATCGGGCGAAAGCTATATATGGGAGCTATATCTAAATCTGAACCGATTTGGCTGATATGTTGCAACTTTTTCGCGACTCATAAAATATTCGGATGTACGGAATTTGAGGAAGATAGGTTCATATACACGCCAATTATGACCAGATCGGTGAAAAATATCTGAACCGATTTTTTCCAAAATCAATAGGGATCGTCTTTGAGCCGAAACAGGACCCTATACCAAATTTTAGGGCAATCGGACTAAAACTGCGAGCTGTACTTTGCACACAAAAATACACCAACAGACAGACGGACAGACAGACAGACAGATGGACATCGCTAAATCGACTCAGAATTTAATTCTAAGCCGATCCGTATACTAAAACGTAGGTCTAACATTACTCCTTCGTGGCGTTACATACAAATGCACAAACTTTTTATACCCTGTACCACAGTAGTGGTGAAGGGTATAAAAATACTTACATAATAGATATAGATTTTAAACTACTTTTTTAATATTACTTAGTATATTTTGAAAGTATTATTCAAAATTGATTTGCAAATTTTGTTTTTCTAAAGAAACAGGCATTTGAAAAACGTCTGAATGCAACATCTTTCACATTGTTGAAACTATGCAAATTGATGTGGAAAAAATGGGAATTAGCTACAGCGTGTGGGCATACCAAATACCAACCACGTCGATTCAACTTTATATATATTCCCGATTTTTCTATGGTTATGTGAAATTAAAGTGGCAAGAGTCAATATTCGACTCTGCCCGTTATTATCGTTTGCTTACACTTTTTCTAGAAGGAAAGGCATTCGTAAATACAAAAATTGTTAAATATAAAAGGCAAACCTCGTATCACAAAGCAGGATCCTTATTAACTATACCTGATGAAGAATAAATATTTTTGCATACATATTCCCTTAGCAATTCCGATCCTGATGTCACAACCAGGTGAGCAATTTCTACAGGACTACGCGCACACAACATTTTTTCCTGATTCAATCACGAAATTAATTGATTCAATTAATTTTTTAATTAAAATGTCTTCACAGAAATGATACTATAAATTAAAAAATTAATTGAAAGTCATTTAAAAAATTAATTGATCCAATTAAAAAGATAATTGATACTATTGAATTTTTGTGATTGATTTTTGTTTCAATGAAAAAATTTGTTGAATCAATTAAATTTTTAATTGAATATTTTTTAAAACTCAATTAAGACTTTAATTGGAAAAATATTCGTGAAATTTTTTTCTGTGCGGCAACATTGTATTATTGCAAAATGTATTCCAGCAGCATAACGAATTAGTGAAATTATTTAAAGTTACAATATACCGAATGCCATAATCTTAAAATAGTTACAAAAAACCGATAAAACACCAGTAGGTGAGCATCCATGCCGATTTAATATCGCAATGGACTGAATAGTCTAAGTGAGCCTGAATCTTAATCGGGCTGCCACTTTAACCTATGCCGATTTAATGCACCGACAATAAATGAATTTGCTATTTTAATTGTTGGTGATCGGTTCGAGCCAAAAGACATAATTTTACATTGCAACATGAAACATGTGGCTCATATGCTGCGCTTCAATACGCAATAGTTTTTTAGCAATGACAATATGGCAACTATTCCAATTAAAAACGTTAAACCCACATACTGGAAAATTAAAAATAAAAATTGTTCTCAAAAATTTTATTTATATAGTTTATTATACACAGAAAAAATATCATGTAGCAGATATATTTTGCACATACCATATCTTTCAAGAGTATCTACTTCTATATTTTGTATTTGCACATTGAACTTAAAGTATCTTTTCCTCCTTTAACTAACAGTATCTTTTGAATTTGAATCTTTTAACGTAACGTATCTTAAACATTCGGTATGGAAAGACACTAACAACTAACATGTATGACTCGAGGTTGTTTTTCACACTTAGTAAACAACATTACAAAGCAGGTATTCGAGGAGACGATGGTCGTCGTTGCTTGTCTGTTTTGTTGTTTACTTGTGCCAACAGTCTAATGAAACAGTTTTGTTTTGTTTACAACAAGCGTTGCCACAATGACTTTTTATTTTGGAACAAAACTTTTCCAAAGTTGGACCAAAATTCGTACCAGAGGACCACTTTTCCAAATTAATTTAATATCCTTTAAAAGTTAAAATTTTTACTTCGATAGAAAATTTTGTCAATTTCTTTATTTCTTTAGAAAATGTTGTAAAAATTTTATTTCTATAAAAAATTTTATTTCAATAGAAAAATTTGTCACAATTTTACTTCTATAGAAGATAACATCAAAATTTTATTTCTATAGAAAATGTCGTCAATACTTTGTTTCCATAGAAAATGTTGACAATGTTTTATTTCTGTAGAACATTTTATTAAAATTTTAGTTCATTAGAAAACTTTTGTCAAAATTTCATTTCTTCAGAAAATTTTGACAAATTTTGTTAAAATTTCAATTCTTTAGGAAATTTTGTCAAAATTTCAGTTCTATAGAAAAATTAACCAAAATTTTATTTTTATAGAACATTTAGCCAAATTTTTATTTCTACAGAAAATTTTGTCAATATTTTATTTTTATAGACAATTTGTCGAACTTTTATTTCTATGGATAGTTGTCGCAAAATTTTATTTCTATATAAAATTTTTACAAATTTTTCTTCCTATACAAAATTTTTGCATAATTTTGTATCTATATAACATTTTTGTAAAGTTTATTTCTGTACAAATTTTTTTTAAAGTTTATTTCTGTACAAAATATTGTCAAAATTTTATTTCTATAGAAAATTTTGTTAAAATTTTATTTCTACAGAAAATGTTGTCAAAATTTTATTTCTACATATAATATTATGAAAAAAAATGCCGATTAGACGATAATGGATCAAAATCAACCAAATTTCATTTGGTCCGACCATCGGTCCAAATTTAAAAATTAATAATTTTGTGGACCAATTTTGATCATATCGGACTAAAATGGCAACCCTGTTTACAACTTGAATGCGTTTCATTCTCTTTTAATTTTCAAAACAGCCTAAGTTATTTTCGCCAATAAAGCATTTCTCTAATTTTTGAATTTAACAACGAAAATTCTGCTGTGTTTTCATTTTGGAAAGCAAATAGGAAACAACGGCTGGCGCCCACAAACCAACAATATTTGAGAAATATCTCGCTACAATCACCAAAATATTTCCAATTAAAAAGTTTATTGTTGTTGAAATTTTTTCAATTAATAAATTAATTCATACAATTCATCAATCAAACTCGGAAGGCTAAGTCAATTAAAAAAATTGATCTAATATTTCTAATTAAAATTTAAAACAATCAATTTTTTAATCCAACTAAAAACACTAATGGCCATTTTCATGTAGCTCCGTTAGGCTTTAACTGCCAGTTAACAGAAAGAAAAATGGAAATATCTTTTCTCTGGTTAACTGTAACTGAACAATTTACAGCAGTTAAGTTTCTAACTGGCATATGGAATATATACGCAAGATGATAGATATGTAGATATCACGGTTTAAAAGTTCGTTAGCTAACGTAACACTAACGGAGCTTCATGAAAATGAGGGTAAGTCAATTAAGAAAGTAATTGAAAATAGTAACGTTTTTAATGAAAAAATTAATTGAGTTTTGCAACAACATCAATTAAATGTTTAATTGAATCAATTAAATAATTAGTTTAAATTTGCTAATGAAATCAATTAATTTTTTAATTAAGTATTTTTGTAATGTCCAATTAAACCTGCGATTGATACTATTATTTTCGTGACTGAAGACATTTCAATTAAAAAATTAATTGTATCAAAAACTGTTTGTAAGTAGGTAAAGAAACGAATAAAAAGATGAGTAGCATGCATGACTATCATATTTTGGAATGCCGCCAACTGTATCATCAGTATGTCAAACATAGCTTGCAACACTAGTTTACACTCAAAATGTACACTTGATGAAAATCAACTTTTCTGATGTATCTTGAGCTGCTGAATTCGAAAAAAAAAAAATTAAAAAAAATTATTGAACAGTTTTTGAGATATCCCGTTATTTTTAAATTTTCGCTCTTTTTTCACTAAACACAATATATCTCGAGTTAGAAATGTCCGATTATAACGTTGTTGATACTTAAATGAAAGGTAATAAGATGACGAATAATCGTCATTTCTCCCGGCCACAGAGAAATGCATTTTTGTGTGGGTGAGTGGCCATTGTAAAATACGATTTTTTTGAAAATTTTGACTTTTCGCATTGATATTTTTTGAACCAATTAACTTATCACAGATCCAATTACACACGATTATTCGTCATCTTATTACCTTATTACAACGTTATAATCGGACATTTCTAACTCGAGATATATTGTGTTTAGTGAAAAATGAGCGAAAATATAAAAATAACGGGATATCTCAAAAACTGTTCCACACATATATTTTTTACAATTTTTTTCGAATTCAGCAGCTCAAAATACATGATTTTTTAAAAAGGTTTTTGATTTTCATCAAGTGTACATGCATTTTTTTTGTAAAATAGTGTAATGATAAAAATTTAAATTTTTACATTTTAAAATATATAAAATATGGAAAAAGACATAAATTGTGTTTGTTATTACAAAAGAAAAAATTGGGACTAGCTCACGGACCGGGCCTAGCTAATTGTAAATGTATGTTAAGTGATCTTTGTTTTGAATTCACGAAATAGTTTCGATGTTTCAATTTTGATGAGAATTGCCGTATGCATTATAAAGTTTTTTCTGTCATTGTATATGTACTACGACAGTACAAAAGTTTTTTGTCATAATGCTTTCATGACAAACTCTACATGGTTTACCCTTACTTTAGAGTTAGGGATGCGTACGATACCAATTATTTACTTCACAATTTTTCATTCGTTCCATTTTTGATGAAAGTTTTTGTTGACGCTATCGTACTTTTGTTACCTAAGATGAACATAAACCCGCTTAACCTCATCTCGAAATATGAGTTTGCTCTTGGATGAAAAGAACGCTGACTACATATATTGCGAATACTTACGTTGCAAGCTGTTCGATACCCAGTGAATGCAGAACTGTTGGCAGACTGGGAAGGGAATGGCAGGTGGTTAACTTATTTTGGCGTGGATAGTATAGAGTCAGCACAATGCAACTTTCTTCCTTCATCGTCAAACCACCTACAAAGAAGTAAAGACAAACAAAATATGTGAGTAAAAATGAGAAGTGTGGAAATATGCTACAGAGTCATTTAATGAAAATTAAAACTTAACACACATACATTCTTAACCTGACACCAGTGATCCCATGGTAGGGAAAAATCCTTTTTTGTAGGGATTTTTTCCTAAAATTGCAACTGTAGGAAAAAAAGGACAGATTTTTCATTTCTTATACAAATGTAGGGAATTTTTCTAATGTTCAGTTTTTACTACATTTTGCAACAAGAAGAGTATTTTTGCTTATATTTCAAATATTATTACATCCAAAATATAGGTAGTCAAGGCATCAACTAATTGAATACGTAATTCACCGTCAACGATGTTATTTAGAAAAGGTCAGCGGTATCGTTAAGATTTTTTTTGCATTGGTATTTAATACATTGAAAAAAAGTGAACCCACCAGGAAGAAAACTTTCGGTTAATTTTAGAAAATTTTGAATAATTGTAGAAAATTTTAACTAAACAGTATTACAAACGTTGACATCACGCCGATGTCATAAAAATAAGTAAATATTTTTCGACAAATTCAAGAAAATTTATTAGACATAACTAAGTTTTTTCACTTGGTAAAGAAAATTTTGTAGTTTGAAGGGAAAACTTGGACTTCAAAATGGAATGAATGTCTTTAGTGACATTCGAAGTTCATGATGGACGCATTTTTGGTAAAATTTACAAATTTAAAGAAATTCTGAACTATTTTGTGGAAGACACGAATTTAGTTAATCTTTATGCTTCAGTTGAGTAATTTTTTTTCCTCGGGTTTAGTTAATTTAACTAACGTACACAAAAAATTATTAGAGTAAAGAAAACTTTCTCCAAACATAATAATTCCATGAACTAAAATAAAGTTAAATTGGCTTTAGTGAAATAGAGAGTTCACTTTTTTTTTGAGTGTAACATGAAATAGATTTACTTTTGCAGAAATGAACGCTTCCATTTAGGTACATAAGCAGGTGATGACTTGGTGCTTCCCAATATTTTCTAATCCAAAGATCACTTCAGCAGTGCATTTGCGGTTCGCTTATATAAATGTGGAATATTTATTCCGGAATATCTTTAAATAACTGTTACACTGTTTACCTATTGTCAAATTACATTCATAAGAGTTTCTAATTTTTTTTAAAGACGTCATCAACAAAAACCGTTGCAGTAAATTTTAGAAAACAACCTTTTTGTGCAAATTGGCTCACTGCTGAATTAAAGGATTGGCGAGCAAATGACGATTTTAAATGTCAGTGCATTGCTTGTGGAAAATTCGTAAATTGTGGAAAATCTGACCTGAAAAAACACGCGGCCTTTAAATTCACAAGAAAAATGTTGGTAGTGTTAAAAATGAGCAATGATATTGCAAAGTTTAAAATTAAGAATTTCAGTATTAATATTATCAATGCTTCTGATTGGTTTTTAGTCCATAATCGACAATTCTTGTTACTTATGTACGCATTGAGCCAAACATTAGCTTCGAAGCAGAACACAATTTTCGATAAAGAAGTGGATATTCGGTCAGCTTGATTTGCAAGTGTTGTCCGTACACAGACAAAAAATTTCACGTAAAATTTTCCCATTAAAGTCTTAATTGAATTTTAAAAAATATTCATTTAAAAATGTAATTGATTCAAAAAATGTTTAATTAAAATAAAAATTTAAAATCAATCACAAAATTAATAGTATCAACTAAGTTTTTAATTGGATCAATTAATTTTCTAATTGATATTATTATTTCTGAAGACATTTCAATTAAAAAATTAATTGGATCAATTAATTTCGTGATTGAATCAGAAAAAGAATTTTATTTTAAAGTTAATTAATTCAAAAACGTAACTGCGCAAAAAGGCAAAAATACTATTTTAATACAGAAGCACTGCAATTGTGTTGGGGGGTTTTCTCCTCCTTGCCTACAAACCAACCTAATTACAATTTTTTTATAAAATCTGGAACGGGTGAGTTGCAATCCCCGAAAATGAGGCACCGTATATTGACCAAGGATAAGTGATTTAAACTGCGTTTCCCGGCTATTTCATGCTAATATCAAAAGAATTTGGGCCCATCGCAACATTTCCTGGAACGTTTATGAAATCCGGAGAACTTTCAGTTTTCAAATAAATTTCAAGTAAATTTGAAAAGTTTAGTTTCTTCACTATACTTTAACCTTTCCGTGCGTGATGAGGTCCAGGTGGAACTTTTTGATTTTTATTCATACATAACTTTATCAATTATATGATTTTCATCGTGATGGTTTACGACTTCTTGTATTAAAGTGTTTTAAGTTGGATATTACAAATTTTTATGAAATGATTAAATCATTAAATCGGGTTTTATAGGTGTTTGAAACAGTTTAGTGCGTTTCTGCGTGATGAGGTCCAATTAGAGATTTCAAAAACAGCGTAAAGAAAGTGCAATTGTTGTTTTTGGAACAATTACTCTCATTAACATCTTTTAAGAAAATACCATTATTTAGAAGAAATTGTCATTTTTGAAGTTTCCATAAGTTTATTGCTTGGGAGTGCCTAAATTTATGTCTTACAAGTTCAAAAATGTTATTTGAACTTTATAGAAATCGTGGTCGATGTTCCAGACCCATCGTCTCCAGGAATTTGGCAAGATGTGCCTCAATTTGGACCAAGTTCGAATCAACCCCTATGTCGATAATACCGCGAACAAAACGAACGTCATTCAAAAAATCGTATTATTTTTATACCTACTACCATAGAATGGTTATGGGTGTATAATAAGTTTGCCATTCCCTTTGTAACCCATCAAAATATTGATTTCCGACTATATAAAGCATATTTTTGATCAGGGAGAAATTCTAAGACGATATAACCATTTCTGTCTGTCCGTCTGTTGTAATCACGCTACATCTTTCAATAATTGCGCTAAATTATTTCTAGGGCTTCTAGAAACCGTATTTTCAATCCGATTTGCCTGACCACAAATAGGTAGGGTTTCCAATTAGTGGCGAAAAATTGTGGCGAATTCCTACTAAATAAATAAAATTCCATCAATCTAGGATTTTTTTGAAATAGAGTACATAAAGAGCACTGTTGGACATAAAAATACGGCACCAAAAAAAGAGAGTGAACAAAAAGATACGAACACAAAAAGAGAACTTGTTCTCTTTAAAAGAGATGTAATGGATAGGTGTTCCGAAAATGGTGCCTATCGATCAATGTTTCGGTATAGTCCCAACACGCAGAGAAGAAACATGATTGTCACCATGTTGGCTCAGTGAACATGGTTCTAAGAAAAATAAAATTGTCCTCATCTAAAATGTTATGGTATTCGTCAAAAATGTTTTTCTTCCAGTTAAAAGAACATGGTCACAACCTAAAATGTTTTGATCCATATGAAAAGACTTTTCATCGTCGAAAAAAGGACGCCACTTGAGAAAAGAAAATGCAAAATTAACATTATTTATTTGTATTTATTTATAAAGTAATTCATTGTCACATCACATATTTTTACACACTCTATTTTGGTTCAATTTCAACAATAAGTAATTATTATATCATTATTTACGTCGTGCCCATCAAATGTACAAACGCAGACATGATGTAACTGCAAATGAAAATAAATGATAGCATATAGCAAAACAAAATCAGGCAATTTTTTTCAATTACACTTTCCTTTTGTGCCCACAATAAACCACGTGCCACTTCTGAATAAATAAATTAAACACCGTAATTCCGTATTCTCTATCTATTCCAAGCAACACACACGACTGACGCGCAAAATGAAAATCGTGTGTACCTGCTCAATGTTTTTATAAAATTCTTTTCGCTGCAAACAAGTCAAAAAATGAAATGGTCACGAAAACAATGTACATGGTCTTTATGGCCATGTAATGGTTCTAGACATGCCTACACGTAACCTATATAAATACTTTTTTCCCTGCAAAAAAGTCAATAAATTGAATGGTCAGGTAAATGATTTTCCCGACCATGTAACATAATGGTCTCAAATTCTATCATTTAAATAAAAGAACATTTTTGCGGCATTTGAGAACCATTTAAATGCTTATTGCCAGCATACATTTTTCTCTACTCGAAAATTATTTTTACAAAGATAAAATACATGGTTTTCGCGACAATTACATGCTCTAGATAAGCATTAAATGGATGCGGCAACTATGTCCAAACATGTTTTTTCTGTGCGTGAATAGACCGATCTCCCAATTTCACATCTTGGGTTTCTAGAAACCATATTTTTTATCCGCTTTCCCCGAAATTGGAAATCTAGAGGTATTTCAGGACTATAAATAGGTTTTCAGAGAATGCTGCGCATCGGTCAATGTTTTGGTATAGCCCCTATATAGACACCGCGGTGCAATGGTTAGCATGCCCGCCTTGCATACACAAGGTCGTGGGTTCGATTCCTGCTTGGACCGAACAACAAAAAGTGTTTCAGCGGTGGATTATCCCTCCGCAGTAATGCTGGTGACATTTATGAGCTTCTCTAAGTGGTTTCACTGCTATATGGAACGCAGTCCTGACTCGGCTATAAAAACGAGATCCCTTGTCATTCAGCTTAACATGGAATTGGGCAGCACTCAGTGATAAGAGAGAAGTTCACCACTGTGGTATCATAATGGACTGAATAGTCTAAGTGAGCATGATAAATCGGGCTGCTACCTCACCTAACCTAACCTATATATGTTAGACTGATCTCCCGAGTTTACTTCTTAAACTTCTAGAAGCCGACGTTTTTATCCAATTTGCCTGAAATTTTAAATCTAGAGGTTTGTTAGGAACATAAATGTGTTCGCCCTCCGATTTGGGATCTAAAGTCAGAATCACAATTATGAGTGTTGAATTTGGGATGCATCGGTGCATGTTTTTGGCATAGCACCCATATAGAATGATCTCCCGATTTAACTCCGTAGTTTTTGGTAAATCTTCCATAGAAGTGACCGATTTCACTTTTTGAGAGTATAGAAGGCCCATTGATCATGAAAATTGCTTGAAACTGAAAGTAAAATTTTCCTGATTTTCTTCTCATCATTTCAACAATGGGGGTAAAATCTACAGATTTTTGTCTTCAAATCAAGGTGTTATTTCATAATATTCTTGTACTCTTATAGGATATGTTTATGATTCCTCTAAAACTCAAACAAAAATGGTTGTTATAAATTCAGAATCTGAACTAGTTTTCATAGGTAGAATCTTTAAATTTATCTTCGGGAAGCGTACATTTTTTTTTGTCAAAATTCGTTTTTATTATTCACCATAGTTCCCTTCAAGAGCGATACAATGATCATAACGACCTTCCAATTTTTTGATACCATTTTGGTAGTACTCCTTCGGTTTTGCCTCAAAATAGGCCTCAGTTTCGGCGATCACCTCTTCATTGCAGCCAAATTTTTTCCCTGAGAGCATCCTTTTGAGGTCTGAGGACAAGAAAAAGTCGCTGGGGGCCAGATCTGGAGAATACGGTGGGTGGGGAAGCAATTCGAAGCCCAATTCATGAATTTTTGCCATCGTTCTCAATGACTTGTGGTACGGTGCGTTGTCTTGGTGGAACAACACTTGTTTCTTCTTCATATGGGGCCGTTTAGCCGCGATTTCGACCTTCAAACGCTCCAATAACGCCATATAATATTCACAGTTGATGGTTTTTCCCTTCTCAAGATAATCGATAAAAATTATTCTATGCGCATCCCAACCAAAAGAGGCCATTTGCCAGCGGACTTTTAAGTCTTTCCACGCTTCGGAGACGGTTCACCGGTCGCTGTCCACTCAGCCGACTGTCGATTGGACTCAGGAGTGTAGTGATGGAGCCATGTTTCATCCATTGTCACATATCGACGGAAAAACTCGGGTGTATTACGAGTTAACAGCTGCAAACACCGCTCAGAACCATCAACACGTTGTTGTTTTTGGTCAAATGTGAGCTCGCGCGGAACCCATTTTGCACAGAGCTTCCGCATATCCAAATATTGATAAATGATATGACCAACACGTTCCTTTGATATTTTTAAGGCCTCTGCTATCTCGATCAACTACATTTTACGGTCATTCAAAATCATTTTGTGAATTTTTTGATGTTTTCGTCGGTAACCACCTCTTTCGGGCGTCCACTGCGTTCACCGTCCTCCGTGCTCATTTCACCACGCTTGAATGTTGCATACCAATCAATTATTGTTGATTTCCCTGGGGCAGAGTCCGGAAACTCATTATCAAGCCAAGCTTTTGCTTCCACCGTATTTTTTCCCTTCAGAGAACAGTATTTTATCAAAACACGAAATTCCTTTTTTCCATTTTTTTCACAATAACAAAAGTTGCTTCACAAAAGACGCTCTATCTAACAAACTAATTGACTTAGAGAATTTTGACACGAATCATTTGAAGGGTGGTACTATATAAAAATAATATGCATTTAATTTCTAGTAAACATATATATGTTGTAATATTTTATTCAGGGAGCGACAGATACAGGGAGAGTACAGAGAAAGAACCCGGGAGGGTTGACAAAAGATATCAACATAACACAGCGAGAGAATCAAAAGAGAGCAATTTTGAAACTGCTTGTATGTTGTTTCGGAGAACTGTTTTACGTGTTCATTTGTTTTGGCTATGCGCTCGGCATGTTAATAAGGCTTCGCCAAAAATTGGATATGCTTAAGTCTAAATATTATTTAATTTGAACATTAAATTGCGTATTCGGAGTAAAAAGAATAGACATTCGGAACCAGGAGAATATAAAGGGTGATTTGTTAAGAGCTTGATAACTTTTTTTTAAAAAAAACGCATAAAATTTGCAAAATCTCATCGGTTCTTTATTTGAAACGTTAGATTGGTCCATGACATTTACTTTTTGAAGATAATTTCATTTAAATGTTGACCGCGGCTGCGTCTTAGGTGGTCCATTCGGAAAGTCCAATTTTGGGCAACTTTTTCGAGCATTTCGGCCGGAATAGCCCGAATTTCTTCGGAAATGTTGTCTTCCAAAGCTGGAATAGTTGCTGGCTTATTTCTGTAGACTTTAGACTTGACGTAGCCCCACAAAAAATAGTCTAAAGGCGTCAAATCGCATGATCTTGGTGGCCAACTTACCGGTCCATTTCTTGAGATGAATTGTTCTCCGAAGTTTTCCCTCAAAATGGCCATAGAATCGCGAGCTGTGTGGCATGTAGCGCCATCTTGTTGAAACCACATGTCAACCAAGTTCAGTTCTTCCATTTTTGGCAACAAAAAGTTTGTTAGCATCGAACGATAGCGATCGCCATTCACCGTAACGTTGCGTCCAACAGCATCTTTGAAAAAATACGGTCCAATGATTCCACCAGCGTACAAACCACACCAAACAGTGCATTTTTCGGGATGCATGGGCAGTTCTTGAACGGCTTCTGGTTGCTCTTCACTCCAAATGCGGCAATTTTGCTTATTTACGTAGCCATTCAACCAGAAATGAGCCTCATCGCTGAACAAAATTTGTCGATAAAAAAGCGGATTTTCTGCCAACTTTTCTAGGGCCCATTCACTGAAAATTCGACGTTGTGGCAGATCGTAAGTCTATTCATGATGAAATGTCAAAGCATACTGAGCATCTTTCTCTTTGACACCATGTCTGAAATCCCACGTGATCTGTCAAATACTAATGCATGAAAATCCTAACCTCAAAAGAATCACCCTTTACATTAAAAAACAGCTTGTGTTTTTGCCTTGAGCACAGCAATATAAGTATATGTGGACATGTGTTTTGTTTATCATTTTGGCATTATGGGCACATTTTCTTTTTTGTTGGTTCGTCAAAAGAAATCGGAATGGACGACGAGTAAGTCAAAATATTTACCAAGAAAGGAAATTAAAAAAAAATTGGAAAATATATAAAAATTACAAAGGGATCTTCAGAAAAAAACAAGTATATACGGCCGTAAGTTCGGCCAGGCCGAAGCTTATGTACCATGGATTGCGTAGAAACTTCTACTGAAGACTGTCATCCACAATCGAATTACTTGGGTTGCGGTAACACTTGCCGATGGCAAGGTATCTTAAAACTTCCTAATACCGTAATATTATATACCACGTAGTCCATACGTGGTATATATTAAACTTAAAAAGGCCGATTAAATACGTATATAATTAAGTTTGACAAAATTTTCAATAGAAATAAAATTTTGACAATAGTTTCTATAGAAATAAAATTTTGACAAAATAAAATATTGACAACATTTTCTATAGAAGTAAAATTTTGACAAAATTTTCTATAGAAATACGATTTTAACAAAATTTTCTACAGAAATAACATTTTGACAAAATTTTCTATAGAAATAAAATTTTGACAAAATTTTACCATAGAAATAAAATTTTGCCAAAATTTTCTATAGAAATAAAATTTGACAAAATTTTCTATAGGAATAAAATTTTGACAAAATTTTCTATAGAAATAACATTTTGCTAGATTATTTTCGGCTCGAGTAGCAACCATGATTATGAACCGATATGGACCAATTTTTGTGTGATTGGGGATTGGCTATATATAACTATAGACCGATATGGACCAATTTTGGCATGGTTAATAGCGGCCATATACTAACACCACGTTGCGAATTTCAACCGGATCATAGATTATTTTTGGCTCGAGTGGCAACCATGATTATGAACCGATATGGACCAATTTTTGTGTGATTGGGGATCGGCTATATATAACTATAGACCGATATGGACCAATTTAGGCATGGTTATTAACGGCCACCACGTTGCAAATTTCAACCGGATCGGATGAATTTTGCTCGACCAAGGGGCTCCGGAGTTCAAATCTGGGGATTATATGGGGTTTATATGGGGATTATATGCGGTTTATATGGGGGCTATATATAGTTATGGACCGATGTGGACAAATTTTTGCAAGGTTGTTAAGGACCAACACCAACCAACACCATGTGCCAAATTTCAGCCGGATCGGATGAAATTTGCTTCTCTTTGAGGCTCCGCCAGCCAAATCGGGGGATCGGTTTATATGGGGGCTATATATAATTATTGACCGATATGGGCCAATTTTGCATGGGAGTTAGAGACCATATACCAACACCATGTACCAAATTTTTGCCAGATCGGATGAAATATGCTTCTCTTATAGGCTCTGCAAACCAATTTTGGGGGTCCGTTTATATGGGGGCTATACGTAAAAGTGGACCGATATGGCCCCTTTGCGATACCATCCTACCTACATCAATAACAACTACTTGTGCCAAGTTTCAAGTCGATAGCTTGTTTCGTTCGGAAGTTAGCGTGATTTCAACAGATGGACGGACGGACATGCTCAGATCGACTCAGAATTTCACCACGACCCAGAATATATATACTTTATGGGGTCTTAGAGCAATATTTCAAACGGAATGACAAAGTTAATATACCCCCACCCTATGGCGGAGGGTATAAAAATAAGTTTAGTTCCTCTTTATTAATAAGTAGTCCAAGATGAGTTGACGTGCACTTTCAAAAATAAAAGCGTGCATTAAGTTCGTTTGCATGGGCTTGTGGGCGCTGCAAACTATGCTATATAAATGTAACTTATAACTATAATTATCTACTGGTGACTATAACAGCTACGTAGCCCAGTGGATAGTGTGTTGGCTTACAACCTGTATGATCCTCGGTTCGATTCTCCGTCCAGAAGAAAGGTAATAAAATTTTAAAAATATATAAAACTTAATAATTTCTTCAACATTATTTGTATTACAGAAAAAGGTGCCAAGAACTTAAAAATTTCGAGGAAGTGAAAATTATGTTAGGGAATGAGCACATTATTTTTTGGGGAAAATTCTTCCAAGCATATAATATTT
This sequence comes from Haematobia irritans, assembly GCF_050003625.1. Taxonomy (NCBI): domain Eukaryota; kingdom Metazoa; phylum Arthropoda; class Insecta; order Diptera; family Muscidae; genus Haematobia; species Haematobia irritans. The sequence continues at coordinate 60,437,983 of NC_134400.1, forward strand.
TTGGGCTCAAAATGCTTCCAAACATATAATATGTTCACATAAAACAGATATATTAATGTTTCGCCAGTATCCAATAATATGTGTGCTTCCTGCAAAATATGTTTGGAACATATGTTAGAGAAGCGATTTTTTTGAGGGTGTACAAGTATACCTATAGGTATCACGCCTGCGACAAACATCAGGGCCAATATAATACTTATAAAAAATTTAAACTTATCTGTATTATTACAAAGAGCAGTCAAATATTTACTAACAAATATCAATATATGCAGTTTCTTCGTCATACAAGCATCCATCAACATTAAATAATCGAAAAATATCGTAGGGACAACCTCTCTACCATCCTTTTTTATTGTGGGTCCCACAGGACCTCGCCACGCTGGTATCGCTTTCGGTGTTATCACATACGGGAGGGTCAGGAAAAGTTGGGTAAGAGGGGAGTTCCCTCTCCAAAACTAAATATAAAGAAATATAGTAGCGGATCTTTGCGTAGAGGCTTCCTTTAACCTTTCCTGAAATGTAAATGACTTCGGAGAACTTAAAATAAACGCCCTAATGTGCTGCTTAGCGTGGCTATAAAATGTTATCTTTAGGGTAGCAAATACAAGATAGTTTTGTATATTTATGATGTTATCTTTCTTAGTTTTTAAGAACATTTAGATTGTAGATTTAGTATATAAGGTTTAATATTTTAAATTAGTGACTCGACACGTTAAGAGATTTTCATTTCTTTACATTTTGGTCTGTTGAACCGAACAGAGCTCAGAAATGCGATTGATGAGGAGGTGCCAGTGGCAAGTCTGGATACTGGAAGATAGCATGTCCATAATTATTCACCAAGTGACTTAGTGCACTAGAACCTATAAGGATGACTATAATAAGGTAGAAACAAATTGAATGTACTACAAAGAATACTGATGTGAGGTTGATCTATATTAATAGGCAAGAGGTCATGAATAAGGAATGGCTAAGTGAGAAGCCATTGATGCTGGAATCATGCTGTAGTATATTGCCGTCAAACGGGCAGTCTACGGCAATCGAACGCCCTGTTCGTCATTCAACGGCAATATACTGCAGTGGTGTACTAAGAATGTGAAAATGTTTCTACTGCATTTCTTTTTTGGATATGTTGGATTTATTTGTACTTCGTACAACAAACTGTCTCGAATTCGCATCACAGATAAAAAATGCATTTTTATAATATTAATTTTTGAGCTGTCTCCACTTATTAAGCATTTTACAACGTCAGGACCTGAAAATAATTATTGCTTGCTGCCGCGATATTCGTTTGAGAAAAACTTACATACACTCTCAAAAAAAATCGCTTCTGTAAGATATACCCCAAACACATTTTGCTTCAAGCATATATATTTTCAGGATTGGTCCAAACAAAATATTGTTTGTATTGTTCAAACATATTATGTTTCACCTTAGGGCATACACTAGTAGTAAAAAAATTTAATGAAATTTTCCTTGCGTGGATATATTTTTAAGGCGCCAATTCGTTGCTTCCATTATTTTACTTGCAGCATACTCTCCAGGTCTCTCTTTCTAATATATATAGGCTATTGTCAAATTAATATATGTTGGCATCCAAACATATTATATTTACAAACATTTTATGTCGCAAACATAATATGTTCTAACATATTAACATATATGTCCCAAACATGTTATGATAGTTTATGAAAATTATATGCTTGCATTTAAAAATATTGTGTTAAAAAATTTGAGTTCCAAACATATAATTTTTGGATTAACGTGAATGTCTTGTTTTTGTGGTAAATGCCAAACAAAAATACCATGAGGAGGTAAGAAAGGGTGAATTGTAGTTGAACAATGAAGAAAAACAAGTGTATGTGCACCCTCAAGAAAACTCGTTTCTCTAACATATGATCTAAACATATTTTGCAGGAAGCACATATATTATTGGATACTGCCGAAACATTAATATGTTTGTTTTATGTGAACATATTATATGTTTGGAAGCATTTTGAGCCCAAAAATAAGAAGAATTTTCCCCAAAGAAGATTGTGCTCATTCCCTCAACAATTTTTACCTCCACGAAATTTTTTAGTTCTTGGCACCTTTTCCTCTAATACAAATAATGTTGAAGAAATTATTCAATTTTATAAATTTTTAAAATTTTACCTTTCGCCTGGACGGAGAATCGAACCGAGGATGATACAGTTTATAAGCCAACACACTATCCACTGGGCTACGTAGCTTTTATGTTAATCAATAGACAATTATCGTTATAAGTTATATTTATATAGCATAGTCTGCGGCGGCCACGAGCCGATGCAAACAAAACATTATTTAATAGAAACAAACAATTCGTTGACCACGTGGAGCAATGGTTAGCATGTCCCCTTGCATGTAAAGGGTCTTTGCTTCAATCCCTGCTCCGACCGATTTTTATTTATATTTATACTATATTTAATTTTTATAATTAAACTTCAAAATGTGGGTTATTAAAGATTTACAGTCAGAAATAGTGCTTCATGTAAACGAAATGGACTGAGCTTTTGGTTAAAATATTATTTTTTAAGCAAAAATAACAATTTTGTAACAAAAAATGTTTGTGTATAAAAGTTTGAAATTTTGCAAGGGAATCAAAAACTCTAACAAAAGAAGAACGTGGAGTCGAGTATAAACAAACATAAATAATTTTAGAATATACACATAAATTTATTTAGGCATTAAACACCATTTTAAATGCATTTAAAACTTATCGTGTTTTGTACTTAATTTCATTTTTACCTTTAAGGTCCGTATTAAGTTAGCATTATCACTCTAAAATGACCATGTTTTGCCTTTTAATTTTCTTTAATAACTCATTTTAAAGAAAACAGACTTTTTCAATTGTTTTAGCTGCAAAACTCGAACGCTTTTATATTTGAAGGTGTCCGTCAACTCCTCTTGGACTACTTATTAATAAAGAGGGACTAAACTTTGTTTTTATACATTTTACTGTTTAATTTTTCACTGTTTCCTCCTTTTTTCATTTTACTGTCCCAACTCTATAAAGAGTATAGTGCCCTTTTGTTATTTTTATGAAGATCCTTTTGTAATTTTTGTATATTTTCCCACCGTTTTTTTAATTTCCTTTGCGTGGATACTTTGACTTACTCCTCGTACGTTCCGATTTCTTTTAACGAAGATACTCTCTGTCGCTCTCTATATAAAATATCACAACATATATATGTTTACTCGAAATTTGTAAATTTATATATGTTTACATTCACACATATTATTTTTATGAAACATTCATGCCCCAAACATAATATATTCCAACATATTAACATATGTGTCCCAAACATTTAGTGTTAGTTTAGGAACATTACATGTTTACACTTAAATATATTGTGTTTAAAAATTGTGACCGAAACACATTTTGTTTATATCGGAACATAGAAAAACATATTTTTCTAACAATGTGAAGATAACGTAATTCGCATTCATATGCCCATTTTGTAATGAATATCTCACAAAGTACAATGGTAAAATATAGAATCGGTTTAGATTATCATATAATCGATTCCACCAAAGTTATGATTAATTCTAACTGATTTATTCAATATTGCATTACAAAATGCAAATTCGTTCCGAAAGAAACATATTTTTCTTTGTGTGTGTGCGTTTATGGGAAACCTTTTTACTGTGTTGATATCACTTACCTAGGGTTATTGCTTTTCGTGATGAACTGTCATAAATGCATTCTGCAACAAGTCTGTCACCTGGCATTGCTTGCACTGGTGTTGAAAGTCGACGAAAGTCTTGATAGTTAACGTCTATATTGCTGTCGTGGGCAATTGGTGATAGCTCCTCATTTTGACGAATCTGCAATAAGTATTATAGCCTGCTCAGTAAATTTCGTAAAATTTCAATATTAAAGTATAGTATACTACACAAATATATTAATATGTTATCCTTGGATCACACTTAAGTGCGTCCATTAGTTGGATCTGTTTTCCTCATACACAAATTAATCCAAAGAAGTCTAAAGTCGGGTTGAGCCGACTATATTATACCCTGTACCACCTAGTAAATCTACATTTTCGATATCATCTCACATCCATCAAATTTGTTTGGATATTCTTATATCCATACATTTACATCGAAACCAATTTGGAAATTTTTCACACTTCTACAAAATCTCTAGATTTAAAACCGCTATGGCCTGGGACGGAGCAAAATGTTAAGCGGTTCCGATTAGACAAAAAAAGTACAACAGATTGATTGCAAAATAGAAATAATTGCGCTATAATACGGAATTATGAATTATCAACCATTTTCGGATAACACTATATAGGGTTACACCTTTTCACCGATTTTGACCAAGTTTGGCATACATTGCTAAAATATTCTGTTCAAAATGTTAGAATTTTCGAAGTAGCCCCTTGGCCACGGATGTCATATGCACTGAAAAAACAGTGAACCCTTTTCCATTGCAAAATGAACTAAACTGTAGTAATATTGACCATGTTTTAGCCCTTAAGATTTTTTTCAACTTGTCTAGTTTATAATTCTCTTAAATTTTAGTTCATCTATAACATTGTATTTTAGTTCATTTTTACAACACCATCAGATTTATATACCCCTACCAAGTTAAAAAGTCAGTATTATTTTGGTTTACTTGCTTATTTTTTGGGAAACCCGATAATAAAAATTGGTTAACGGTCTCTTTAAAATGTCGACGACTAAACTATTTTTAAATCAATCGTTCCACAGTACAGAGAAATTAAATAATTAAAGGAACAACAAACCGTTTTACTATTATGAAAATGTTCATACAATAAAATTAAACTTTCTTTAAGAAAAAGTACTTTATTATAACAACTTATTAGTTTTTTATTCATCGTAAGTATATTTTTCACATATCTTGTTGAAAAAATGGAAGGAATAGTGAAAATGTTTAAAAATTAACATGTAATAAAATATCATTTTTTAGCTCTTTAAATTAGCTTGTAACTTACCATATTTGGGGGCATTTTATTAAATGGTGTAAGGAATTCACCTTTTCTTAGATAAAATTTGTACCTGAAACAATTGGAGAAATAATGTTTTAAGTAATATATTAACTCATAAAATTGTGTTGTTATCGATGTGAAGGACAAAATACAATAAATATTCTTGTTAAAAGAAAGCCAAAGTTTTAATATAAAACTTACCAATTCTCTATTACATTGTACGCTGAGGTTAAAAAGTTATCGAAATTCATTTGGGGTTACTCTGAAATTAAATATTTATTTTTTTACATTAAATAAAAAACATTAAATTTGTTTCCAAAAAATCTATTTAATGAAATAATATGCATAAAAAAGTAAATATTCTGGTTAAAAGAATGTTAAAGAAAGCTTACCAATTCATAAAAATGTTGTTATTCTGAAATTAAATATTTGTTTTTTACATTAAAAATATTAAATTGGTTTCCAAAAATATTTGATTAAAGTAATACTAAAATAAGGTATTAAAAACATTTAATTTTGATAATAAAAAGGTCATAAAAACGTAAATATTCTAGTAAAAAGAAAGCCAATTTTTAAAAGAAAACTTACCACTTCTCTATTAAATTATACGTTGAGGAGAAATATAAAAATTTGCCAAAATCCATCTGGGGTTGCTCTTAAATTAAAAATTTTTTTACAACAATGAAAAACATGAAACTGAAAAATAATAATAATTAGCAAATAATAATATACATAAAGAATATTATTTTTTAAAAGAAAACCACATTGAAAAAAGAACACTTACCTATTTATGATTGAACTATACGCTGAGGTGTAACAAACAATTTTCCAAATTCATCTGGAGTTACTCTGAAATTGAATATTTATTTTTTACATTGAATAATAAAAATTAAATTGGATAGAACAATTTCAATATACTTTCCATTTCAGCATTTTTTCCTAAATATTGAACATTCTTAATAACTTTTTTCTAAGCTACCGATCGTCACTTCGTCATTGTACAGCTCATCGCTAAAATATTAATAACTTTCATTTAAAAGTTTTAATAAACAAACACCAATATATGTCTCAAAAAACCAAAATATTCTATACCTTTATATTCCCTTGTTACATACTTGCTAAAAAGGTGCAACAGCCCACGCCAACTATACAACTGAAGCATGCCAAACAAAACCAAGCAAAACCAAAACATTTCTACAACAACAAAAACACATGTGCCTTCATTGAAAACAACACCTCATCCAGACAAATAAACCATTCGCGAATAATAAACACACACACACACACAAACCAGTGAAAGAACAAAAATAAAAACAACTCCACGCTCAGATATATACACCACATCCCCATCACTCGCTACCATTTCTCATTATTGCATTGCATGCTCTCACTCTCAAAAAAATTTCAAGTAACATCATCTTTACATTAAACATATTCCACTTTGACGAGAAAGATCTCTGTACTACGCATTATTTCATCGCATCTGTCCACAATTTACTCTAAAAACAATACTCTTAAATGCATATCAGTATAAGAACGATGAAACGTTTAACTTAAAATTAGCAAAAACTTCATGAAATGATATCTACCCATTTTTGACGAAAATGTCTATAAATTTAATTACATGTGAACTAAAAATATTTCATTGAGAAATGTTGTACCAACTATTATTAACTATAGGAATTGCCAGTAAGAAATTGCTATCCGCTTTCAAGTTCAATTTTCGTAAAAAAATATTTTCTCATACAAAAACTCTCTATAGTAAATTACACTTATTATTTAGAAAGTATTTTACATTTCATAAGTAGTTTTATAGTATGACGAAAGAATTTTTAACTACCAGTTAAGAAATTTTTTAAGGAAATTTCCATCGTGTTTTGTAGGGTATGAACTAAACGATTGCTACTTAAAATTTGTAAAATTTCCTTTCGAGTAGTTAATTTTCGTTAAAGATACGAAAAATGAACTAAATTTCTGGAAAATTCTTGTAATAAATTATTGTAAAAATCTTCTTAAATTTACGAGACACTTTTTTTTCTGTGTGGATCTAAATTGGGCTAAAGATATATATGAGAGCTATATATAAAGCTCAACCCATTTCAACCAAATTTGGCATACATAATAGAAATGTGCAAAATTTCACGTAATTTGGAGTAAACCCATGGCCTCTGTGGTCATATGAGTGTAAATCGAGTGCACTCGCGGTAACGTGAACTTATTAAAACAAAGAGAGTTCACGTTTACGAAAATGTTCACTTTAGCGATCCTCAGCGAATTTTAGAACAAAACATAGGCATATTCGGTAGTTTTACACTTTAAAGTATTTTTTTTTTCGAAAATTTTAACTAAACCGTATTTCAAACGCTGACATCACGCCGATATCGCTAAAAAAAGTAAACAAAAATGTCGAAGAATTCAAGAACATTTATAGACATAACTAATTTTTTTCACTTGTTAAAGAAAATTTTGTAGTTTGAAGCAGTTGGAGTTTCAAGTTTCAAAATTGCAAGTATGTCTTTAGTGTCGTACGCACATTTGTAGTAAAATGTACAAATTTAAAGAAATAATGAACTAGTTTGTGAGACGTACGAATTTAGAAAACCTTTATGCTTCATTTGTGTATAATTTTTTTTCTCATTTTTTAGCTCATTTAACTAACGTACACCGAAAGAATTCTCTTCGTTAATTTTACGAAGAAATTTACGAATATTTTACGAAACATTCTGCGTTCGAACTTCTTCCTAAAAAGTACAAAATATTTTCTTTGAAATAACGAAGAAGTTTCATTGCAGTTGAAAATTTTCCGTTCGCGACATAAAATTGTCTTTGATAATGTGTTTGGGTGTAATCCTTTATTCTATTTTTTAATGAATGTCTATGCTACTTCTCATTTGGGTGACAGCATGCTATGAATAAAAGAGAAGCAACCAAACTAAAAGTTATTCAAAAACTTAAGAGTGAAAGTAGTGATACTTTTCAAACTTGTTACTACGACTAAATGCACTTTGGACTATAAATTTTCTTTCTGAAAGTTCGAAAATTTTTCATAAAGTGTACGAAATTTTTTTCATAAAATGTACGAAACTGTTTTATTAAAAGTACGTAACATTTTCATAAAAAGTATGAAATATTTTCGTAAAAAGTACGAAACAATTTCATAAAAAGAACGAAACTGTTTCATAAAAAGTATGAAACTTTTTCATACTTTCACTTTTTGAAACTTTAAGAAGAAATTTATAGTCCAGAGTGCATTTGGTTGTAGTAACAAGTTTGAATAGTAATGTAGAATATATAGTAGACGTTTCGTTTACTCGTAAAATGTCCTTCGTAAAATTTAGGAAAACGAATGAAAATTTCGTTGTTTTAATGAGGAATTCACGAAGAATAGTTAATGAAGAATTCTTCGTAAAATTAATTAAGTGAATTCTTTCGGTGTAGGTCTCTCTTTCTAAACACATATATGTTTATACGCTATTTCTAAATTAATATGTGTTTGCATCCAAACATATGATATTCACAAAATGTTGTCCCAAACATAATATTTTCTAACATATTAACATATATGTCCCAAACATGTTATGGTAGTTTATGAACATTATATGCTTGCACTTAAAAACAATGTGTTAAAAAATTTTTAACACATTATTTTTAAGTACCACACGGACAAAAAAGACCGTTTTTCATACGTTTGGGTGTAAAAATTATATGTTTGGAACTCAAATTGGAACTCAAAGAGAGACCTAGAGAGTATGCTGCAAGTAAAATAATGGAAGCAACCAATTGGCGCCTTAAAAATATATCCACGCAAAGAAAATTTCATTAAAATTTTTTACTACCAGTGTATGCCCTAAGGTGAAACATAATATGTTTGAACAATACAAACAATATTTTGTTTGGACCAATCCTGAAAATATATATGCTAGAAGCAAAATGTGTGGGGCTTTGTCTAATTCTGAGCCGATTTTGATAAAATTAGGCACACATTGCTAAAATTTTAATTGCACTCTCAGTGCAAAATTTAACACTTTTCGAAATGAAACTTTGGTCTCCATGGTCATATGAATATTCGAGTTATATCTAATTCTAAACCGACCAATTTTGGTATGTGTTAAGAATGTTAGCCCTAATCTCTGTGCAAAAATGCATGTACATCGAAATGAAATTTTGACCTCTGGGCCCATATAAATGCGTATCGGACGAAAGATACATATGGCAGCTATATCTAAATCTGAACCGATTTCAACTAAATTTGGCATTCGTACACCCTCAAAAAAAATTGCTTCTCTAACATATGTTCCAAACATATTTTACAGGAAGCACATAATTATTGGATACTGCCGAAACATTAATATGTTTGTTTTGTGTGAACAAATTATATGTTTGGAAGCATTTTGAGCCCAAAAATATTATATGCTTGGAAGAATTTTCCCCAAAGAAGATTGTGTTCATTCCCTCGCATAATTTTCACTTCCACGAAATTTTTTAGTTCTTGGCACTTTTTTCGGTAATACAAATAATGTTGAAGAAATTATTCAATTTTATAATTTTTTTTTAAATTTTACCTTTCGTCTGGACGGAGAATCGAACCGACCATCAGCGTTGCCAATTTAGATTTTTTCCCGCTAGATTTGGCTTTTTTTGAAGACGTTTAGCGGGAAAAAATGCATTTAGCTTTTAGCTTTTTTTCTGGCTTTTTTTTCATGACCCTTTTAGCTATTTTTGGAATAAATTCAAATTTGACTCGGAATCAATACCAAAATCATTAGTGTACAAAATCGAACATAGAAATAATTAAGGAAATAAAGTTTTGAATCTGGTATTATTTTTTTAACATCAAAAAATGCAATAAAAATTCATCGTGATAGGATCAAAACAAATCTGCTATCTATTAATGGAATGGGTTTACATTTACAAAAATTGGACAACAATAGATTTGTATGGGAAATTTTCGAATAAAAGTTATTCAGTTAGAATGGGTTTTATTCTCTTGGGTAATACACTAGTAGAAAAAGTTTCGTTATATTAACGAAATGTGTCGTTAAAAGTCAGCCAATGAAATGAATTCATTAATACAACGAATTTTTTCGTTAATATAACGATTTTTCTGAAAATCAACGTAACGTTTCGTACTATTAACGAATATTTTCATTGTATTAATGAAAATGTTTCGTTATATCAATGAAAATTTTTCGTTGGCTGACTTTTAATGAAATTTTCTTTGTGTGTATTAGGATAAGTGTACACGTTCACGAATTTATCATTAATTCCTATATATATTGATATTTGATATTTTGATATTGATATTTTCTAATGCAGTTCTATGTGACATTGGACTTGTTGATTATTAACCAGCTGATAATTGCAAGTTTACCGGGAAAAAAGTTTTTACTACGAAATATAAATGAAGGACTTCCAGTAAAAATTTGTGATAGCACGCAAAGAAAAAAAAAACGTTTGGAAATGTGTACCGAAAACGTTTTTCTTTTGTTAGAGTTTTTTGAATTGCTTCGAAAAGTATACACTTTTATCACCAAAAAATTCGTTTGTTACAAAGTGTTAATATTTTTAATAAAAAAAGTTATTTTTGAACCAACAACACAGTCCATTTCGTTTATATCAAACACTGTTCTTTTCTGACTTTAGGTTTTTAATAAGACACATTTTACAGTTCAAAATTTAATATACTACAATGTAATGTTGAACATTTTTTTCGGAATCTTCCTAACATATCTGGAATATATGTAAAAAAAAAGAAAAAACTTTGGTCGAAGCAGGGATCGAACCCACGACCCTTGACATGCAAGTCAGACGTAGCAACCACTGCTCCATGGTGCCCAACTAAATGTATTTTTCTGTGAAATAAACTTTGTTTAATCGGCTCGTGGGCGCCGCAAGCTATGCTATATAAATATAACCTATATGGTAATTGTCTATTGATGACAATAACGGCTACATAGCTCAGTGGATATTGTGTTGGCTTACAAATTGCATGGTCCGCGGTTCGATTCTCCGTCCAGGCGAAAGGAAAAAAAAATTTAAAATGTATAAAATCGTATAATTTCTTCTACATTGTTTGTATTACAGAAAAAGGTGCTAAGAACTAAAAAACTTCGTGGAAGTGAGAAAGATGTGAGGGAAAATGCAATTAGCCAGAAAAAAATTTTTTTTTGAGTTAGTCTTTATGAAATTGTTTTTACATCCTGGAAAAGAATAAACGTTTATCACAAAAAGTATATACTTTTCTTCCAAATACACTTCCTTTCAACGAAAAGCAAATGAGAAACGAACTTTGTTTGTCTAAAATTTCGTTTGGGAGTAAAGAATTATTTTTTGCGTGAGTAATCAAAATGTATCGAGTACGCAAACAGAGCTAATATGACTTAGATTTTCTTACAGTCTCACAGAAATGGAAATAAAATGAATACAATTAAAATAATATGCATTTTGAGTTAAATAAAGCCTTTAAGTTTGTTAAATATCAATCAAAAATTTGAATTTTGATACAAAAAAATTTAGCTTTTTTTCTAGCTATTTTTTTTACATTTTTTAGCTTTTTTGGCTAGTTTTTTGGACAAATCTAGCGGTTTTTGGTGAAACAATTCTGGCAACGTAGCCGACCATACAGTTTGTAAGCCAACACACTATCCACTGGGCTACGTAGCTGTTATAGTCACCAGTAGAAAATTATCGTTATAAGTTACATTTATATAGTATAGTTTGCAGGGCCCACGAGCCCATGCAAACAACATTATTTAACAGAAACATACATTTGTTGGCCACGTGGAGGAGTGGTTATCATGTCTACCTTGCATGCAACTTTTTTTATTTACACATTTATAGAAGACGTGAAGTCGAGTATAAACATACATAAATAATTTTATAATATAAACATACAGTTTTTTACTAGCATTTAACATCATTTTAAATGCATTTAAAACTTTTACCTTTAAGTCCGGTATTAAGTTGGCATTATCGCTCTAAAAAGACCCTGTTTTTTTACTTTTACTTTTCATTAATAATTCATTTTAAAGGAAATAAACTTTTTCAATTGTTGTAGCTGCACTCGAACTTAATGCCCGCTTTTATATTTTAAGGTGTCCGTCAACTCCTCTTGGACTACATGTCCACACATACATAAAATGCTGCTCTCAAGGCGAAAATACATGCTGTTTTTTTTTTCAAATGTCTATTCTCTTGGTTCCGAATGTCTATTCTCTTTACTCCGAATACTCATTCTAATATTCAAATTAAATAATATTTAGACTTAAGCATATCAATTTTTTAGCCTTATCATAAAACAGTTTTCCGAAACAACATACAAGCGGTTTCACAGAAATTGCTCTCTTTTGATTCTCTCGCTGTGTTATGTTGATATCTTTCGTCAACTCTCCCGGTTTCCATCTCTATTTCATTCCCTGTACTCTCTCTCTGTCGCTCTCTGAATAAATTATCACAACATATATATGTTTACTCGAAATTTGTAAATTTATATATGTTTACATTCACACATATTATTTTTATGAAACATTCATGCCCCAAACATAATATATTCTAACATATTAACATACAAACATTTATTGTTAGTTTGAGAACATGACATGTTTGCACTTAAATATATTGTATTTAAAAATTATGCCCGAAACGCATTTTGTTTATATCGGAACATATGAAAAACATATTTTTCTAGCAGTGTAGTAAAAATTTTATTTCCATTTTCTGTGCACAATTTTAAGTAAATCGGGGGAAATTTTTGATCTACGGTGGTCATATCTGTAAATCGGACGACAGATATATATGGGAGCTATATCTAAATATGAGCCGATTTCAATCCAATTCGGTGTGCACATTTATAATGTTAATTCTACTCCCTGTGCAAAATTTCGCATAAATCGGAAAAAAAAATTTGCCTCCGAGACCATAGGAGTGTAAATCGGGCGGAAGTCATATATGAGACCTATATCTGAATCTGAACCGATTTGACTGATATTTTGCAAAATTTACTAGACTCACAAAATATTCGATTGTACGAAATTGGAAGAAGATCGGTTGATAAATATGTAATTTATAACCAGATCGGTTACAAAAATATATATGGCAGCTATATCTAAATCTGAACCGATTTTTTCCAAAATCAATTGGGATCGTCTTTGAGTCGAAAAACGACCCCGTGCCAAATTTGAGGACGATCGGACTTAAACAGCGAGCTGGACTTTGCACACAAAAATACATCAACAGACAGACGGACAGACTCACCGAAAGAATTTTCTTTGTAAAAAGAACGAAAAATTTCGTTAAAAGTACGAAATTTGTCATTGTTTTACAACCAAAGAAACTTTTCATTAAAAGTACGAAATATTTCGTTCTTTTTACGAAGAATATTCTTCCAAATTTTTCGTAGTTTGTAAGAAATAACTTCATACTTTTTATGAACAAGTTTCATACTTTTTATAAAACAATTTCGTTCTTTTTATGAAAGTGTTTCCCTCTTTTTATGAAATTGTTATGGAATTTTATGAAACAATTTCGAATTTTTTATGAAAAACTTTCGTACTTTTTGTGAAAAATGTTCGAACTTTTAGAAAAAAATTTTAAAGTCCAAAAGTTTGAAAAATGTCATCACTACTTTACATCTTAAGTTTTTGAATAATTTTCAGTTTGGTTGCCTCATTCTTATTCATAACATCCTATCACCCAAATGAGAAGTAGCATAGACAAGTATTAAAAAAATTAAATAAAGAATACACTCAAGCACATTATCAAAAACAATTTTATGTTCCAAACTGAAATTTTTACAACTTCAATGAAAGTAGGAACTTTTTACGAAGAAAAGTTAATGTAGAATATTTCGTATGTTCGTAAAATGTTCTTCGTAAATTTTACTAAAATCAAAGAAAATTTTGTTGTTTTAATGAAGAATTTACGAAGAATAGTTAATGAAGAATTCTTCTTAAAATTAACGAAGAGAATTCTTTCGATGCAGACAGACGGACATCGCTAAATCGACTCCGAATTTAATTCTAAATAAGCCGATCGGTATACTAAAAGATGGGTCTATGACTTCTCGGCGTTACATAAAAATGCACAAACTTATAATATATACTTTACCACAGTAGTGGTGAAGGGTATAATTATAAATAAAAACAAACGTAATTCTGTTATGTCTGGCGGAAAAAGGCGAACGCATCAGCAAAAATAATCAGCTTATTGCTGTGCAAATGCAACTGCGAAAATAAAATTGACAATCTTTAGAAATGTAAATGGAACAACTGTACCAATAGTAAGACTTCGTTCACAATTTTACACCCATTGAATATGTCATGAACGGCATGCTCATTTCACACACAAAGAAAATTTCATTAAAATTGCCAACGAAACATTTTCATTGATATAATGAAACATTTTTTTTAATACAAAGAAAATGTTCGTTAGTAGCAGGGATCCGGAGCGGTCCATTTTTTTCGCTCCGCTCCGGAGAAAAAAAACCGCACCGCTCCACGCTCCGCTCCGAGAAAAAAAATCGCTCCGCTCCTCTTCGAGAAAATTATAGTACAAACATTGTATTATTTGTTCAATTGAGTTTTATTTTACTTAGAAAAATCGGGCGGTACATATATGGGAGCTATAGCTAAATCTGAACCGATTTCGATGATTTTTTTACACATATAGTTAGTGCTATAGAAGATTACATTTAGCCAACTTTGAGAAAGATCGGTTGATAAATAAGGGTTTTATGACCTAATTTGGCAAAATCGGGCGATACATATATATGGGACCTATATCTAAATCTGAACCGATTTCGATGAAATTTTCAGACTTAAAGGGTGAGACAGAATATTATTTTGTGCTAAATTTGACGACGATCGGTTAGTAAAAAAGTGCAACGTGACCCCATTTGTCGAAATCGGGCAATACATATATATGGGAGCTATATCTAAATTTGATCCGATTTCTTCCAAATTCGATAGCGTTCGTCCTTGTGCCCAAAAAAACTCCCTGTACCAAATTTCATAAAAATCGGTTAATACTTCCGAAAACCTGCGAACAACAAATACATGGACAGACGGACGGACGAACACAAAGAGCTAGATCGACTCAGGAGGTGATTCTGAGTCGATCGGTATATATTTTATGGGGTCTAAAATCAATATTTCTAGTAGGTACATTTTTTGGCAGATCAAACTTATTATACCCTAACCACTATGTGGTTTAGGGTACAATGACTTTAAAACAATGTGTTGAAATATTTTATTAATTTTGAAGATTTTTTCAGAAATACTAAATCCATTTTGATTTCATTAAAACGAAATTTTCATTCATGTTAGGATACACATTTTTATGTCGAATCACTTAGCTATAAGGACAACAGACTTCATTGAAAAGTTTAGAGACTTTTAGACAAGGAAAAAACTTTATTTCAGAGAAATACGTCTTCTATTCTAAGCAAAATTCGTATTCGTATTTTAAGCATGTGAAATATTTGGCCTCCCGACAATATTCTTTGCGGTGCACCATCTACTATTTACTATGTGATAGAAACCAAATTTATGAAAATGGTTGGTCCATGGACCAAACTCTGTTTGGTCCGACCATCGGACCAAATTTAAAAATTAGAAATCTTTTGGACCAATTTTGGTCCGATCGGACCAAAACGGCAACGCTGATTGGAATTGAAAGTCTATACACAGAGTAGAAGTAACTACCCTCCTAAACTTTTTTTTTTGTTTTGCAACAGACGTAGAGGAGAGCTTTTGTTATATTTGTAATGTATGTGTGTATGTTTATGTTTGCAACAACCTCCATCGAAATCAGTCCGTGGTATACCTACGAATATTCTTACTCAGATCTAGTGTTACCTAATTTCGCTTTTTTCCCCTTTATTGTAAAAATACATTTTCGAACAGCGTTTTTAAGAAATGTTCGTTCTCAAAAAAAGTAGATATAATACAAAAGAAGTCATTAGTTTTCAATGTGAGAAAAAATTAAAATAAATGTATATGCGCACATTTGTCAACCAAAATTGAAACTATCCATAATTTTAATTAAATTTTCGAGAACTAATATCATAAATAAGAGAATGCTAGGATTTAGTACAATATTAAAGCAAATATGAATGTCCTTACACTGAAAAAAAGCATGCCCGGTTCCAAAGATTTTGTCTTTACATTAACAGTTTGGGTATTAATTCCGAGCCAAAGAAGCGGAGAATACAAGTAAGGATACTTCAAAGACGCAATTCTCTTTTAAATTTGGGGGTTATGTACTTGCTTCTAGGAAGCAAATGTTAATTTTTCATTTTTTTTTTAGATTTTTTTCGTCAGTTCTTATCAAAATCCTTTAAAAACGAGTTAACGACAATTTTATTTTCCATATTAAGACTCGACTTCCAGTAGAAATTATGCTATGTTTCAAGTAAAAAGCGTCTTTAAAATAAAGTGTTGAAAAACATGTCTTATTTTTTAACGATTTTTTTTTGTAGGCAAGATGCAAAAAGGAAAAAAATTTAAAGACAATTTTATTAATTTTAAAGAATTTTTCTTAATTATTAAAGTCACGTTGACCTTACGTCAAAAATGTTATCTTTCATGTTATGATACACATTTTTAACTAAAATCACTTAATTATAAGGACATTACAACTTCATTCAAAAGTTTATTGACATTTGGACAAGGAAAAAAACATTATTTTAGAGAAATGCGTCTTCCATGTTAAGCAAAATTTGCATTCTTATTCTGAGGACATGAAATCTTTGACTTCACGACAATATTTTTTTCAGTGCAGAAAACTAAAAAATTTAATATAAATAAGATCGTTTAGTTGCATTTATTTGACGTTCATTACAAACATCTTTGTAGTAATACGGGATGAAATTGATCGAAAGTACTGTTGTTACTTTTACAACACATACTAGAGATATATTTTGACATTTGCCGTTTTTGAAAACAATTACTAAAAAAACACGTTGTGTTTTCCCCAATGTACATACGTACAAAAATACATATCGTAAATTTTAAACGTTTACTCACACTACGCTAAGTACTAGCTATATTTGAAATTACCTACACAGTGTAATTTCAAAGTTACACATTTCATTCAAATAATATTTTATTCGGAGCGGACCGGTTTTTCATTTGGAAACCGCTCCGCTCCGGATTTTAGAAATGCCGCTCCCGCTCCGGCAAAAAAAGGGCTTGCTCCGCTCCGCTCCGGATCCCTGGTTAGTAGTACGAAACGTTACGTTAATTAACTGAAAATTCGTTATTATAACGAAAAATTTGTTTCGTTAGCTGGCTTTTAACGATACATTTCGTTAACCCTAGCTTAGGCACCAATGTTTTTCTACATTATCTGCCACTATTTACATATGTAAATATTTTGTTTCCTTTGTTATTTTTAACGTCATAACCGCTTTTTTATGTTTGTTTTGCATTCTGATATTCGCTACAGAAAAAATATTGTTGTTTTTGAACATTATCTGTTCGACATTATTGAAATCGGTTCACCGTTAGATATAGCTCCCATATATATCTTTCGCCCGATATACACCCATATTACCACAGACGCCAAAGTTTTGCTCCGATCTACGTTTGCACAGAGAGTAGAATTAATATTCTTACTATGCTTGCCAAATTTGGTTGAAATCGGTTCAGATTTAGATATAGCTCCCACATATATATTTTTCGCCCGATTTATACAGATATGGCCACAGAAGCTTAAATTTTACTCCGAATTACGTGAAATTTTGCACAGGGTGTAGACTTAACATTCTTACTATGCATGCCAAATTTGGTTTAAATCGGTTCAGATTTAGATGTAGCTCCCATGTATATCTTTAGTTCGATTTATACACATATGACCACAGGGGCCAAATTTTACTCCGGTTTACATGAGAATGAAGTTGTGAATATCATATGGAAAACGACGGTGAACTATCTGAATTAGCAATTATCAATTTTTGGTTAGTAAAAACGGATTTAAATTGGATAAAAATCCTCAATGGAGCGAAAACATGAAATTTTTCGTGAATCTTGTTTTAACGGCTCTAAACCAATTACAAAAAACAAATTGAGCGTTGTAGACACTTTATCGGTGAACCTATACAATCGTTTGCTATTTCTTTTATGCCTGATGAAGGTGATAGAGGACATTCAAAAGTAAAAACCGCTTGCTATATGTGCTACCATGGTGAGAAAAAAAGGAAGCGTCCTACAAGGCGAAAATGTGGACAATGTAAAAAACCAGTCTGTGTGGAGCACAGCTGGGTGCAAACCAAATGTTACAGTTGCCCAAAATATATATTTTTTAAGTTTTTATTTCCCCTTCTTTTATTTGTATTACTTCATATGAAATTATTCAAAACAAATCAACTAAAAGTATGTTAAATCACAATATTTACTTATGTAAATAGTGGCACACTCTTAGAAAAATATGTTTTTCATATGTTCCGATATAAACAAAATGTGTTTCGGGCACAATTTTAAAACACAATATATTTAAGTGCAAACAAGGTGTGTTCCTAAACTAACACTAAATGTTTGGGACATCTATGTTAATATGTTAGAATATATTATGTTTGGGGCATGAATGTTTCATAAAAATCATATGTGTGAATGCAAACATATATAAATTTACAAATTTCGACTAAACATACATATGTTGTGATATTTTATTCAAAGCGACAGAGAGAGTATAGAGAAAGAAATAGAGATGGAAACCGGGAGAGTTGACTGGAGAGTCCACGTGGCAAACAAATGTATGTTTCTGTTAAATAATGTTATGTTTGCATGGGCTCGTGGGCGCTTCAAACTATGCTATATAAGTGTAACTTATAACGATAATTATCTACTGGTGACTATAAAAGCTACGTAGTCCAGTGGGTAGTTTGTTGGCTTACAAACTGTATAGTCCTCGGTTCGATTCTCCGTGCAGGC
This sequence comes from Haematobia irritans, assembly GCF_050003625.1. Taxonomy (NCBI): domain Eukaryota; kingdom Metazoa; phylum Arthropoda; class Insecta; order Diptera; family Muscidae; genus Haematobia; species Haematobia irritans. The sequence continues at coordinate 60,456,884 of NC_134400.1, forward strand.
GAAAGGTAAAATTTAAAAAATTTATAAAAGTGAATAATTTCTTCAACATTATTTGTATTACAGAAAAAGGTGCCAAGAACTAAAATATTTCGAGGAAGTGAAAATTAGGAGTATGTTAGGGCTCAATCGTCTTTGGGAAAAATTCTTCCAAGCATATAATATTTTTGGGCTCAAAATGCTTCCAAACATATGATATGTTCACATAAAACAAACATATTAATGTTTCGGCAGTATCCAATAATATATGTGCTTCCTGCAAAATATGTTTGGAACATATGTTAAAGGCCTGTTTGGCAACCCTTAAAGTGGTCGGTCGTGTTTATATTTCTATTCTTCCAAGTGATTTTAAATCAATTGTTTTTTCATATTTTTAAACTTTATTATAGTGATTCAAAGTGTTCATTTAATCAAGTGAGTGATTACATCTTCGAATTGACTCGAGTTATTGGTTCCGGTTGATTATTTTTGTGGGAATTATCGAGGGATTCCCGCTCAAGTGTCTTTTTGTTTTGTCATTTGTTTTGATTTCTTTCCTTGGTGACTTGTTTGTTACTTTGTTTTTGTTTTGCGGACTGCATTCATCTCCATATTTGTGGACTTGGTAATTATTTTATTTTTCAAAGCATAGTTTTAGGCACTTTCTTATAATAGCGCTGTGTTTATTTGGTATTGCCTTGATTTATTTGGGCATTCGGACTCCGAGGCATACTTCTAGGCGCAAGTGGAAATACTAATATATTAACCCTTAGTTGACTTTATACTGTTATATATACACATAAATTTTTTTTCCTTTTGTTCTTCTTTTTGTTTTGTTATTATCATATCTTTCTATCTTCTCGAACATGGATTGTCTTTATGAGAAATGTGATGTCACTAATATTCATGAGCGCTCTATAACGTGTTGGCTGTGTGAGGGTCACGCTCACTTAAAGTGTGCCGGACTTAATGGTAGACATTTTGACAAGATAGTGGATCGTTCGAATGGGCTCAGATGGTCATGTTTAAAGTGCAGACAATTGGACATTGACTTTTATAAGTTTTTCATTGAGACCAAAAGGGGGTTTTCGGAATTTAACAAGGAATTCTGTAGTCTTTTGGAAAGATTTCGCAAATTTGAGAACATGTTTTTTTTTTTGAGGGTGCAGATTTTGAAGAAAAATACAAAAATGTATTGAAAAATTGCTATATTGTAAAAATATTGTTAAATTTGTACATATTATGAAAGAGCACGAAAAATTAGCCACTGAGTCCAAATTTCATAAAAATTGGATAAATATTATTGAAATGGCAAGAGTGTCAAAAATGAAATATTTACATTTGTATATAGTGCCAAAGCTAGGGTTAATAAAACGAAACTTTTTCAATTAGTGCAAAACAATTTGTTCATCAAAGTGAATCAACACACATGTGGTGTCAAACGGAGAACAGACGGTGTCAATCTGACAAATAGCGGTCGTGATCTGGGAACGTAATAATTGCGCAATACACATACACACACAAAATTGTCACCGAATTTTTTTCAATAAAATACTTAATTGATTAGGGAGCCACCGTGGTTCAATGGTTAGCATGCCCGTCTTACATACACAAGGTCGTGGGTTCGATTCCTGCTTCGACCGAACACCACAAAAATTTTTCAGCGGTGGATTATCCCATCTCAGTAATGCTGGTGACATTTATGAGGGTTTCAAAGCTTATCTAAGTGGTTTCACTTAGATTAGCCGTTCGGACTCGGCTATAAAAAGGAGGTCCCTTGTTATTGAGCTTAACATGGAATCGGGCAGCACTCAGTGATAAGAGAGAAGTTCACCAATGTGGTATCACAATGGACTGAATAGTCTATGTGAGCCTGATACATCGGGTTGCCACCTAACCTAACCTAACCTAACCTAATTGAATTTACAAACGGATTCAATTAATTTTTTAATTGACTCATTTAATTATTTCATTAATAAAAAACCAATTTTTATACCCTCCACCATAGGATGGGGTATATTAACTTTGTTATTCCGTTTGTAACACAGCGAAATATTGCTCTAAGACCCCATAAAGTATTCTGGGTCGTGGTGAAATTCTGAGTCGATCTAAGCATGTCCGTCCGTCTGTTGAAATCCCGCTAACTTCCGAACGAAACAAGCTATCGACTTGAAACTTGGCACAAGTAGTTGTTATTGATGTAGGTCGGATGGTATTGCAAATGGGCCATATCGGTCCACTTTTACGTATAGCCCCCATATAAACGGACCCCCAAATTTGGCTTGCGATTGCTCTAAGAGAAGCAAATTTCATCCCATCTGGCTGAAATTTGGTACTTCCGAATATCCGCTAACTTCCGAACGAAACAAGCTATCGACTTGAAACTTGCCACAAGTAGTTGTTATTGATGTAGGTCGGATGGTATTGCAAATGGGCCATATCGGTACACTTTTACGTATAGCCCCCATATAAACGGACCCCCAAATTTGGCTTGCGATTGCTCTAAGAGAAGCAAATTTCATCCCATCTGGCTGAAATTTGGTACATGGTGTAAGTATATGGTTTCTAACAACCGTGCAAAAATTGGTCCACATCGGACAATAATTACATATAGCCCCCATATAAACCGATCCCCAGATTTGGCTTGCGAGGCCCCTAAGAGAAGCAAATTTCATCCGATCCGGCTGAAATTTGGTACGTGATGTTAATATATGGCCTCAAACTCTCATGCAAAATTGGTCTAAATCGGTCCATAATCATATATAGGCCCCATATAAACCGATCCCCAGATTTGACCTCCAGAGCCCCTTGGAAGAGCAAAATTCGTCCCATTCGGTTGAAATTTAGTACGTGATGTTAGTATATGGTATCCAACAACCATGCAGGAATTGATTCCTATTTGCCCATAATTATATATAGCACCCATATAAACCGATCCCCAGATTTGACCTCCTGTGCCTTTTTTAGAAGCAAAATTCATCCGATCTGGTTGAAATTTGGTACGTGGTGGTAGTATATGATATTTAACAACCCTGCCAAAAGTGGTCCATATCAGTCCATAATCATATATAGCCCCCATATAAACCGATCCCGAGATTTGGTTTTGGAGCCTCTTGGAGGAGCAGATTTCATCCGAGTGAAATTTGGTACATTGTGCTACACGCAAAAAAATACTTCTTTCCTCCCAAACGAAATTTTAGACAAACAAAGTTCGTTTCTCATTTGCTTTTCGCTGTAAGGAAGTTTACTTGAAAGGATAGTATATACTTTTTGTGATAAACGTTTATTCTTTTCCAGGATGTAAAAACAATTTCATAAAGATTAACTCAAAAAAAAACATTGTTTTCTTGCTAATTGCATTTTCCCTCACATCTTTATCACATTCACGAGGTTTTTTAGTTCTTAACACCTTTTCTTGTATTTAATACCAACAATGGAGAAGAAATTATACGATTTTAAAAATTTTTAAAATTTTTTACCTTTCGCCTGGACGGAGAATCGAACCGCGGACCATGCACTTTGTAAGCCAACACACTAACCACTGAGCAATGTACCTGGTATGGTCATCAATAGATAAATATCCATATAAGTTATATTTATATAGCATAGCTTGCGGCGCCCACGAACCGAATAAACAAAGTTTATTTAACAGAAACAAACATTTATTTTGGCACCGTGGAGCAGTGGTTGCTACGTCCGACTTGCTTGCCAAGGGTCGTGGGTTCGATCCCTGCTTCGACCAAAGTTTTTGTTTTGTTTTTTGTTTTACATATATTCCAGATATGTTGGGAAGATTCCGAAAAAATGTTCAACATTACATTGTAGTATATTAAATTTTGAACTGTAAAATGTGTCTTATTAAAGACCTAAAGTCAGAAAAGAACAGTGTTTGATATAAACGAAATGGACTGTGTTGTTGTTTCAAAAATAACTTTTTTTATTGAAAAAATAAAAATTTTGTAACAAACGATTTTTTTTTTGGTGATAAAAGTTTAAAATCGAAGCAATTCAAAAAACTCTAGCAAACAAAAAACGTTTTCGGTAAACGTTTTCCAAACGTTTTTTTTTCTTTAAATTAAAATTAATTTCCTCTAGTGAGCATTTTTATTTCGTCAAATTGGTCATTCGGTCAACTCCAGCACTTTAATCAAAAGGTGGGTACCGTATTGCTGTATTTTTTCATGCCAGTTTTCTTAAAAGCAAGAGCGGTATGGCTGCTTTGAAAGATTTAACTTCAAGTTGCGAAGTGGCGTTGACATTAAGTTGCATTTTTGTTTTACCTGTCGTTTTCAGTTTGAGCCCAAGCAGAGAGGAGCACATCTGATAAACTACCTTTAATGAGCTGCATTACAATCTCTATGTAGTGGTAAATATTTCTTTTTTTATTTAAAAATATGATAAATATCCGAAAATCACAATAAATGATGATAGAGATAATGATTTATATAGTTTTTCACCCTTTTGTTGTTATTGATCGCAATTGTATGTGTTTGTTATGTTAGAAAAAAAACACAAATAACAAGAACTTAAACAATAACATAATCAATATTGAATATTTTTTAAAAATAACCAAGATTTTGGGTGCGCAAAATATATTACATTTTTGATTGCAATTTACTACCAAATTAATTAATTATTTAATTGAGTCAATCAAATAGTTGATTGATTTTTGCTTCAATTTATTGATTCAATTAAAATTGAATTTTATGTCAAAAATCAATAATTAAAAAATTAATTGATTTCGTGACAAAAGTCATTTAAATATTTAATTGAAAATCGTGTTGGTTTTCAATCAAAATGGGTGATTGATATTATCATTTTCGTGGTGGAAGACATTTCAACTAAAAAATGATTGAATCCGTGAAAAAAATTTATGTGCAGTAATAATCAGGGCTGTGGAGTCGGAGTCTGAAGATTTTGCTTGTGTCGGAGATGTAAAAATTTTGCTCGACTCCGACTCCGGATAAACTAAATTGTTTAAAACATTTCACATTTTTGTAACTAAATAAGTTTTTACGCAAATTGGTTTCCATTGCGTTCTTTATTAGATCAATGTACGGTATGAAATGCAACTTCGGTGAATGAAAAGCAACTTCCAATTACGGATATCGTTTTATGTTTCCTAGAACGTTAGACTAGAAGATGGGCTGAATCGATCCATTTTAATGCCCACCACCATACCAATTTATTTGAAATATTTCGAACAATCGATTTTAGTTTTTTAAATTTACTCGACATATGTACTATATAAATATGTCGAATATTGAAAGAAATTTTTTTCAAAAATTTATTTCAATAGAAAATTTTGTCAAAATTTCATTTCTATAGAAATTTTTTTTCCAAAATTTTATTTTTATCAAAATTTTATTTCTATAGAAGATTTTGTAAATTTTTTTTATAGAAAATTTTGTCAAAATTTTATTTCTATACCAAATTTTGCCAAAATTTTATTTCCATAGACAATTTTGTCAAAATGTTATTTCTATACAAAATTTTGTTAAACTTTTATTTCTATAGAAAATTTTGTCAAAATTTTATTTCTATAAAAATAAATTGTCAAAATTGTATTTCTATAGATATTTTGGTCAAAATTTTATTTCTACAGAAAATTTTGTCAAAATTTTATTTCTATAGCAAATTTTCTTAAAATTTGAAGTATTTGAGATTTTATCGAAATATATATCTAAATACAAGGTTGTGCAGAGTATATTATAGTCGGCCACGTCCAAATTCAGACTTTCCTTATTTGGCTTTTACTAAAAATGTGTTTCGTCCCATAACGTTAGTTTAAATTTTAAGTACATAGATTTTGTAGAAGTGTATATAATTTTGTCTAAATCGGTTCAGGTTCAAATTCATGCATATGACCAGCAAAAAAAATTGTAAGTTCTTCCAAAGGCACAACTGAAAATAGTTGAGGTCAAACGTTTCCGACAAGCGTTAGAATCCATTAAAAATTATAAAAAATTATAAAAATTATTTATTTGACAAAAAATCACAGAATTTTTTCATTTACATCCAAAACATTGAATTTGGATCACACCTAAAGAAGTGATGCAAATTCATTGCAACGACTGTTGAAATGGAGGACTTCCGTCTTATGACAAGCCCATGTTAAATTCATCGCTTCTGCGTCAATTTTGCACCACTTCCGGATCCAAAAAGAACATTTTCATTACTTTTTTTGGCGACAATTTTTTTTTTGCTGGGATGGGAATATAAACTTTATATCGCTCGCATTTACGCACTGAACGGAAAAACTTCATCAATATGACGATTTTCAGCATTAATTTGATGAAATGTTTCTTCGATTTTGAGCTTACAACGCGTTTCATCATCATAATGAAGAATTTTACATCAATTTTTCATCAAATATCCTCATCAATTCAATGAAATAGTTTCATCATCTTGAAGAAAAAGTATCACTTAATTGATGTATTCAATTTGATGTCCGATAATCTCTATATAATGAATATTCTACATCATTTCAATGAAAGGTATTCGTCAAAAGTATGTAATTTATTCATTAAAATTACATTACTTCAATGAATAAATTTCATCAATCTAATGTATATTTTACATTTAATCAATGAAACCATAACATAGAACTGAATTTTGGTTTCCGCCTTAGAAACGCCGTTCTAAATTTTACAAAATCCAATATAAATACAAATGTTTTACGTCTGTGACGAAATATTATTTTATTAAAAAACTTAAAATTATTCAAAACCTTTTCGACCATTAATATACATTTCAATATTTGGTATGTATATGATAATAAATTAAAAACTAACATAAATATAAGACACTTCAAGTGTTTCAATATAATGTTAACATAAATATATTGTAGGTTATTAGTTTTTGCTATAATTTAATTCGTTCAAAATGTTTAGTATTTTCGAAAATTTGTTTGTATGAGCCTATTTCATATCATAAAAGTACTCTTGTACAAAGATCTAAAATTGATTGGATGCCCCTGGGAATTCTAAAATAAATATAAAAAAACTTTTGAAGCAAGTATCCAGTGCTCGCTGGAAATCAGCAAAATGCATGGTCTAGATAGACGTAGTAATTATATTCACTATCTTCTGAATATAATATAAATGGTTGAATATTCTCATTTCTCTTTTCTAAAAAATTTAAATGGTTGTACTTATTAAATTTTTTCGTAACTAACATGCGTTTGATAGATCAATTTTTATCGAAAACTAACTTAATTCCAGCATCTTTAATATTTTTCCTTCTTAATCACATTATACACAGATATTAGTTTTGTTTCCCATTCGAATGTTGGTGTGGAGTCCTTATATAGTTCTCCGAAGTCCATGTTAATCTAAACGAAACATTAACATTTACATGTCGCAAAAATATTAAATTAAGGTGGACGTTTAGATTAAGTTACTTACCAACTTTGCTCCAAGACACTCTTTATACTGTGGCCAGGCTTTAAATATATCCTTAAGGCTGTCGTGTTCGTCAAATATTTGACGTTTAGTTGTGAATGCGCTGTTACATATCGTACACCTGAGTGTATAACTATTTTGGAAACCATGAAATGTTTGTAAATGCCACAAATATTTTTCTATATTATTAAAATTTCTCGAACAAATAAATCACTCCATTTGAATTTACAACACTTACAATATCTCTAATTCACAAAAATATTAAAAACAAGTTTTTCAACGTCCGATCACAATGAATGTCACTTTAAAAATGAATGTATTTATTCTTCAACCACTATTTCACACGCTGCAGACATAACGGGGTTTCCTCTATTGGCATGTCAGAGATGTGACTTTGAATTTTATGGTCGTTTTTATATTTATACGAACACTGCTATATTCCCGCTTGTTCGGCAAATAGCTATTGTCGCATTTTCCCTACCTATATAAGCACTCCCAATGTTCAGGAGGTTATTATGGTATAGAATAATGAGTTCAAAAAGTACTAAAGACCCGTTTTCTGTATGTATATAATGTACCCTTTCATTACATCCAATTCAGCACCATAAAGTAATCTGTTAAATAATCGATAGATTATATTGGGCATTACCAGTTGAGCATGAAATCGATAAGAAAGACGCTGTCTCTCTCACAGAAAATAAATGAGAGAGAAATTCAAAAATATAATCCAGGGACCATTTAATTTTGGTATCTAAAAGTAATGTACAAAATAGTGTCTCTAGCAAAACTAAACAAAAACACACACTTATGATCGGAATAGAGTTTCGGTGGTTACGCGTAATGCATAAAAAGATATGATATAATCGTAAGGTGAAGTTTGGTTTACTGAACAAAAATAAGCAAAGTCCCTCTAGAAGACGTCACAAAAATTCCACTTCTCATAATTTGTTTAGTTGTTCTCTGGGTTGCAAATGGTTTGGTCGGACACGGAGTTCTCATAGGGTAATCAAAACGAAAGAAAAATGTAAGTAAAAAATTAGTAATAATTCTATTATATATATTTATTTCATATTTATATATTTATTTCATATTTATATTCAATATATTCAACTATATTTATTTCATATTTATATTCAAATTTCAGGTGCAGTTTATTTACTTTCTAGCAGGATTGGACCTCCATAACAACACATACGCCTAACAATGCAGCGACAAAAGAAGTGCCAATTTGAAAGTAAATGCGTCTTACCACGAATATTAAAATAATTCCTTGTTGTTTGTATAGTCATAACTTAATTATTTCACTTATAAACTAAATAACATATTTAGTTAAAGTCCAAATATAAATTTGGCTTAATAAAAAACTATAAAAATCATTCTAGCAAAATTAGTGCTTATTTAGCTAGCATTTTTTCACTATCCTTTTCAGTGGGTAGAGAAGTGTGTACAAATTATGTGTGAATTTTCAGCTACCAAATTGGTGGTTATCGATAATGCAGAGAATAGTCTATTGGTTATATTCAGCGACATGTTCTCGTTAAACTCTCCGCTAAAACACATGGGGTGTAATGCGGAGCGTAAGTAGGGGTGTTTATAAATTAGTAGCTATATAGTTAGGTATTCGCTGCTTCCCAGAACAAGCGGGTTGTTATTTAATATTACGTTGCTCACCCGTAATATTACGGGTGAGCAACGTAATATTAGAAGTTTACCACAAGCGAATTTTAGAAGTTTACCACAAGCGAATAACTTACGATTGCTTTTAACATCTGATTGGCAAATTTGTAAGTAACATTCGCATTACTGTTTGATGCGAATTTTGGAAGAACATATTTTGACATATTTGAAATACTCTACAATAAGTACACAAAAATATTCGCCTGAATCAAAAAACGATGAATATTATGCGAAAAATGAAAACATTATATAAAGTGGGTACACGCGAAGTTTGGAAGAACTTTGGTAATTGTCTTGTCTTCTCATAACGGTGAAACAAAATGTTGTAAAGTGTCTACAGGCGAAGTTTGGAAGAATTTTCGTCATACTTTATTTTTTTAATCACGGTAAACAATAATCATATCCTCATTTCAGTGCCGGTAGCGAAGGTGAGTAGAAGTGTTTTTTTGTTTTCTTGTTGCAAAAAGTGTTTAGTTATTTCAACACTGGTAATTCATTTTTAATTTAATTGTTTTTACTTCTAATCCTAAATATTTTTTTATTAATTTTTACAAAGCAAATTCAGACAAAAAATTATTCAGAAAATATAAATACGTTAAGTGAAATTCGAGACATGATAGCTGAACTGATTAGAAGAGACGAGGCTAATAGCAAAAACATAAATGAACTGATTGAAAGAGACAACAACAACAAAACACTTATAAGCACATTAACACAAGAAGTATTGACACTTCGAAATGAGATTCGGGAGCTAAAAAAAGGAAACATAGTTTTGCAAACGGACGATGAATCTACCCTAAATAATCTTCCGTTCTCAAATGCAGAGGATCTAAATCGTTTTGATATTGAATTGAAACAAAACAAGGATCTAGTTAGAGATTTGGTAAGTTTCTACCTTGCATTGTTTTTTATCATATTTTATTATATTGTTATTTTTATAAATATATTTTTTAGAAACGTATGCTATTCAGAATAGTCTTGCTTTGTGCGTCAAGTCATAAAAAGAGTGCTGATAGATGAGTTAGCGATGCAGTTCACCTGGAGAGGCACCAAGGAAAAAGGGTGCATCCAAAATTTTTTCTTCGTTTCTATAATTAGAGGTAAGTTTAGTTTTCAGTGTATTTTATTTTTAAATTCTAATTTTTTTGTTTTAAACAGAAATAGTACACCAAAAATTCAACCACTCGGAGGATATAAAAACTAACCAAGTGGTTCAGCAGCATTTTGCACATGCAAAAGATCGTGTGGAAAAACGGCAGAAATAAATTTAGGATACACATTATTTTGTTTAATTTAATTTTTAAGTTTGTTTAACTAATGAATTTTTTATACTAGTCGTTATTATACTAGTTTAATATAAAATATTTTAATACATTAAACTGTATACGTCTAATTTTATATTTACTTAATTAATTAAATAAAACATGAATGTATTGAATATCAAAGAAAAAACAAAACAAAAAATCGTGTTTATAAACTTCAGGCATGCGAATCTTTTGAACTTCTTTTAATAGGTTTTAATTGGGTATTTGAAGAATAAAATTCGAATTACAGACGAATATTCAGGAAGATTTGTGGAATAAACTTCCATATACTTCTTTCAAACTTCCAGTAAGCGAATTATTTTAGCTTATTTAAAAAGAGTCGCATTCCGTGTAAGGAAGAATATAAGAAGAATGCAAGATGAACGTTTATACGAACGATCGTACGCTTGGGCGGAATTACCGGAGAATCTTTTATGAAAGTCCATTCAGTTTATTTAAAATTCTTCCAAGCGAATGATATATTATCATTTTGGAAGATTTGCGATTCGGACACAAGTACTGGCGACGGGGGATTCGAGTTCGAATGTCAGATGAACGTTCGCCGCGAACGAAACGTTGCTCGTGGCGAATTGAGGAAGATTCTTCAGTGAGAGAAAATGTTTGCAGGGATAACTCCCATACCTGCATACGTGTACAACACACACAATTCTTTTGTGTGTGTGTGTGAGTGTGCGTTTTAGCAATAAAAGCACAAACAACTTTGCAACGCAACAAGAATATCATATTTCACGTTTTTTGTAGTTTGTTTCCTGATTTTTTCACATTTAAATCATTCATCACTTAAAAAGGCTTATATTAATTAAAATATGTGGAAATAATGCAGTTTTTGGAGTTTGTTTATATATGGGACGGAAAATTAGAAACTAAAAACAGATGATGAACATTTTCGTCAATTTGTTTACTGGTTTCATTAAATCAATGAAAGATTTTCATCAACTTGATGACCAAAAATGTAATGTAAGTTTCTTCATGTAAGTTTCTTCATTGAATTGATGATGGTGTTTTTCAAATGAAAACAGAATACATCATATTGAACACCGATTTCATCAAAACAATGTAATTTCTACATTAATTTGATGAAGATTTTTTGATGATTTCGTTTCATTAATTTGATGATGTACTTTTCTATCAGTGCGGTATCCCCCACAATAGAACTACAAATTAGTGGTATTAAAATGAGATTTAGTTATATTACCCGGAGTCGACTCCGGAGTCGAGGCTGATGAAAAATGCTGGAGTCGGAATCGAGCAAAACTGGCTTGCTACACCGAAAGAATTTTCTTCGTAAAACGAACGAAAAATTTCGTTAAAATTACGAAATTTGTCATTGTTTTACAACCAAAGAAACTTTTCATTAAAAGTACTTCGTACTTTTTACGAAGGAAAGTTCTTCCAAAATTTTCGTAGTTTGTAAGAAAAAAATCGTACTTTTTATGAAGAATCTTCGTACTTTTTATGAAAAATCTTCGTACATTTTATGAAACAATTTCGTTCCTTTTATGAAAATGTTTCGTACTTTTTATGAAAAACTTTCGAAGTTTTTATGAAAAATTTTCGTATTTTTTATGAAAAACTTTCGTACATTATTTTTCAAAAACGTTCGAACTTTTAGAAAAAAATTTATAGTTGAAAGTGCAATTGGTTGTAGTTACATGTGTGAAAATGACATCACTAGTTTACATCTTAAGTTTTTGAATAATTTTTAGATTTATTGCTTCACTTTTATTCATAGCGCGCTATCACCCAAATGAGAAGTAGCATAGACTTGCATTAAAAAATAGAATAAAGGAATACACTCAAGCACATTATAAAAGACAATTTAATGCCGCGAACGGAAATTGTACAACTTCAATGAAACTTCTTCGTTATTTCAAAGAAAATGTTTCGTACTTTTTATGAAGAAATTTTAACGCAGATGTTTCGTAAATATTCGTAAAAACTTCTTCACAAAATTCATGAAATTTGAAGAAAGTTTCGTTAAAAGTACGAACTTTTTACGAAGAAAAGTTAATGTAGAATATTTCGTAGAAGTCTCGTATATTCGTAAAATGTTCTTCGTAAAATTTACGAAAATGAATGAAAATTTCGTTATTTTAATGAAGAATTCACGAAGAATAGTTAATGAAGAATTCTTCGTAAAATTAACGAAGAGAATTCTTTCAATGTAAGCCGATCTCTTTTCCAAAAAGCCTAATGTGTACACTAACTAACTGTGAAAGGTTTCAACATCCTACCAGTAAACAGCTGAGAAATATGCAAATTACAAAAATATAACGTTTTTTAACATATGTTCCCACTTTGGGGATTGTGGGGATTTTTGGTACCAATATTAGGAATGGTGTATTCAGCATTATTTCTTAAAACAATTTTAAATTTTTTTAAAGTGTGCAAAATTTGGTGGAAATCGGTTCAGATTTAGATAGCTCCCATATATATGTATTGTCCGGTATACACTTATATGGCCACCGAAACTAAATTTTCACTCCGAGACCAAAGTTTTACTCCGATTTACTTTGCACAGGTAGCATAATTAACATTCTAGCTACGCATTGGTTGAAATCGGTTCAGATTTAGATATAGCCCCCATATATATCTTACGCCCGATATGAACTTATCTGGCTCTAGAAGCCAGATTTTTTAGTGCAAGGTTTTGGCGCATTTGCCTAAGCACGGGTCTAAATATAATATATCGTTGGAAAGGTATTTGAGAGAGCATTATTTGAAATTGACAATACATATATATGGGAGCTATCTAAATCTGAACCAATTTCCACCAAATTTTGCACATTTTAAAAAAATTGCACAATTTAAAAATATTGAAAATTGATTTAAGAAATAATGCTGAATAACCATTCCCAAAAATTGTACCAAAAATCCTCAAAATCCCCAAAACGTTAGAAATATGCAAATTACAAAAATAGTAATTTGCATATTTCTCAGCTGTTTACTGGTAGTATGTTGAAACCTTTCACAGTCAGCCGGATCGGATGAAATTTGCTTCTCTTAGAGGCTTCGAAAGCCAGATCGGCTTATATGGGGGCTATATATAATTATGGACTGATGTGGGCCAATTTTTGCATGGTTGTTAAATACCATATACTAAAATAATGTACCAAATTTCAGCCGGATTGGATGAAATTTTCTTGTCTTAGAGGCTCCGCAAGCCAAATCTGGGGATCGGTTTATATGGGGGCTATATATAATTATGGACCAATTTTTGCATGGTTGTTAAATACCATATACTTACATAATGTACCAAATTTCAGCCGGATCGGATGAAATTTGTTTCTCTTAGAGGCTTCGAAAGCCAAATCGGGGGATCGGCTTATATGGGGGCTATATATAGATATGGACTGATGTGAGCCAATTTTTGCATGGTTGTTGGAGACCATATACTAACACCATGTACCAAATTTCAGCCGGATCGGATGAAATTTGCTCCTCTTAGAGGCTCCGCAAGCCAAATCGGGGGATCGGTTTATATGGGGGCTATATATAATTATATACCGAGGTAGACCAATTTTTGCATAGTTGTTAGAGATCATATACTAACACCATGTACGAAATTTCAGCAGGATCGGATGAAATTTTCTTCTCTTAGAGGCTCCGCAAGCCAAATCTGAGGATCGGTTTATATGGGGCTATATACAATTATGGACCGACTTGGACAAATTTTTGCATGGTTGTTAAAGACCATATACTAACATCATGTACCAAATTTCAGCCAGATCGGATGAAATTTGCTTCTCTTAGGGGGTCTGCAAGCCAAATTTGGGGGTCCGTTTATATGGGGGCTATACGTAAAAGTGGATCGATATGGCCCATTTGCAATACCATCCGACCTACATCAATAACAACTACTTGTGCCAAGTTTCAATTCGATAGCTTGTTTCGTTCGGAAGTTAGCGTGATTTCAACAGACGGACGGACGGACGGACATGCTCAGATCGACTCAGAATATCACCACGACCCAGAATATATATACTTTATGGGGTCTTAGAGCAATATTTTGATGTGTTACAAACGGAATGACAAAGTTAATATACCTCCCATCCTATGGTGGAGGGTATAATAAGGCTCCAAGTTGCCCGACTTGACCAAATAATGTATAACAACCCACACTTGACCACATATCTTGGCGAGATCTAACCAATATCCTTGTAAAATCGCCACTGATGGATTGCAAAAATTGTAAATATTACTAAAATTGTCCTACATCTCGAATACATATGTATCGCCTGATAAATCATAAATGCTCTTTTTTACAATTGCATTAAAATTTCTCTTGCTTCATATTTCCCATATTTATACCCTTCACCACTACTGTGGTACAGGGTATAATAAGTTTGTGCATTTGTATGTAACGCCAAGAAATAGTGGTCATAGACCCATCTTTTACTATACCGATCGGCTTAGAATTAAATTCTGAGTCGATTTAGCGATGTCCGTCTGTCTGTCTGTCCGTCCGTCTGTCTGTATATGTAATTTTGTGCACAAAGTACAGCTCGCAATTTAAGTCCGATCGTCCTCAAATTTGGCATTGAGCCGTTTCTTGGGACAGAGACAATCGCTATTGATTTTGGAAAAAATCGGTTCAGATTTAGATATAGCTGCCATATATATTTATCCCCGATGTGGTCATAGTTAGCGTGTTTATCAACCGATGTTCTTCAAATTCAGTATATCCGAATATTTTATGAGTCTCGAAAAACTTGCAAAATATCAGCCAAATCGGTTCAGATTTAGATATAGCTCCCATATATAGCTTTCGTCCGATTTAGACTCATATGACCACAGAGGCCAAAGTTTACTACCGATTTTCGTGAAATTTTGCACAGATTGTAGCATTGACATTCTACCAATGCTTGGTAAATTTGATTGAAATCGGTTCAAATTTAGATATAGCTCCCATACATATCTTTCGTCCGATTTGAACTTATATGGCCACAAAAGCCAGAGTTTTGCCGTGATTTGCTTCAAATTCAAATAAATCTCTTTTGTACAATTGCATTAAAATTTCTCTCGCTTCATATTTCCCATATTTTTTACTAACATTGTGTTTCATCCCAGGGCGTTAGCCGAGTTAAATTTTAATTCTAGAGTTTTTGTAGAAGTGCAAAAAATTGTTTCCATTAAAAGTATTTGTATCTGGAAATGCAAACTTTTATATAGCTCCCAGCTAATTTTAAGTAGTTGAGATGGTAACACAAATGTTTGTCTACATAGTGGTGAAGGGTATAATATAGTCGGCTCCGCCCGACTTTAGACTTTACTTACTTGTTTTTTACTAACATTGTGTTTCATCCCAGGGCGTTAGCCGTTTTAAATTTTAATTCTAGAGATTTGTAGAAGTACAAAAAATTGTCTCCATGAAAAGTATTTGTATCTGGAAATGCAAACCAGCAAATTTGAAGTAGTTGAGACGGTAACACAAATGTTTGTCTACATAGTGGTAAAGGGTATAATATACTCGACTCCGCCCGAATTTAGACTCTACTTACTTGTTTTACCAACGATTTCGTTTGTTTTCCATGTACCACGTATGTTTAAGCGGTTTTTGATAAATTCATTTTTTATATATTTATTTTTAGCTGGATTTATTATATAATTTAATTTGTTATTAAATATATTATATTCTGTCTCTTTTGATTTATTATTTTTACTTTTTCTAAACTTTTGATACAGTTTTTTTTAATTTCACAATATTCTAAAATGGTTTTGTTTAACCGGGGGTTATCATTTATTTATTTTTTTTTGTGTTTGTTTTACTTGTGTTAATTTTTTGTATATTTCATTAAATTTGTTTAAAATGATTTTAAATTGATCTTCACAATTATTATTCTGGTTTGTTTCATTCCAAGACTACGGAAGGTACTAGCATCCACTAACTCCGCTCCAGATTTCATTAAAACATCGGAGGGCAATTGGACAACATCCAGTGAGGAGACGCTGGAGATACTATTGGACACACATTTTCCTGGAAATCAGACGGTTGAACCATGTTCTGGCGGTGCTACAGTGGCTCAACGGTCATTTCCTATCGAGGAACTTGTATCGGAATCTAGTATAAAATGGGCCCGGACCTGATGGAATTACTCCGGCGGAGTTACAAGCAGTGACTGACAGAATTATCCCTTGGTTGACGTTGATACATAAAGGATGTATAAACTTAGCATATATTCCGGAAAAGCGGAGGGAAACAAAAGTCGTTTTCATACCTAAAGCAGGAAAAGCCTCTAACTCTAGTGCGAAGGATTTCCTACCAATCAGCTTATCCTCATTCCTAATTAAGACTCTGGAGAGGATGAACTAGCTTAGAACTAGCGTCGATTCATGTTTGCTCTCGAAACGACATCATGCATATTCGAAGGGCAGGTCTACTGAGACCGCTTTGCATGAACTAGTCAGCTTTATCGAAAGCTCACTATCTGTCAATGAATACACAGTCGTGGCGTTTCTAGACATCGAGGGGGCATTCAATAGCGTCCATCCGAGCTCGATATTGAATGGACAGCCAACTCTGAATATTGATCCATGTATACTTAGGCTGCTAGACGAACTGCTAATGAGGAGACGTATTTCAGCCACACTAGGACAAGCAAACATGCAAAGGTATGTGAACAAAGGCACTCCCCAAGGAGGAGTTCTATCACCTCTTCTTTGGAATGTTGCTATAAACAACCTTCTGGTTTCCCTAGAAAAATAAAGCATAAAAGTGGTGACAAACGCAGACGATGTGGCCCTAGCAGTCAGGGAAAAATTCCCATCCACAATCAGAGATGTTACTCAAAGAGCCCTCCGGATGATAAATGGGCAAAAGAGAATGGTCTTGGAGTAAATCCTGCCAAGACAGAATTAGTCATGTACTGCAAAGACCGCAAAACTCCCACGGTTAAGTCCATACACGGATGAAAAAGACTGTTTTTCATATGTTTGGCTATAAACATTATATGTTTGGAACACAAATTTTTAAACACAATATTTTTGAGTGCACGCATATAATGTTCATTAACTAGCATAACATGTTTGGGACATATATGTTAATATGTTTGAACATATTATGTTTGGGACATAAAATGTTTGTAAATATAATATGCTTGGATGCAAACATATATTAATTTAGAAATAGCCTATAAACATATATGTGTTTAGTAGCTTGGAGCGCTATTTATCACGGAGCGATATTGAATTAAGTTGGTGGTTTTTGCTTGTTATTACAAAATTAACATTTTATTTTTCCTTGGGCAATTGATCAGCTACTTCTTTGATCCTTACAAACTGTGTGGTCCGCTGTTCGAATCCCCGTCCGGCAAAAGGTAAAATTAAAATAAAAAAAAATCATACAATTGAATAATTTCTTCTACAATGTTTGTATTACAGAAAAAGGTGCTAAGAACTAAAAAATCTCGTGGAAGTGAGAAAGATGTGGGGGAATATACAATTGGGCAGAAACAAAATTTTGAGCATTCAGGTCGAAAACCTATGTTGTTAGCACCTATATTACCTGTTTATTTTCATAATTCATTATGATTGTAAATATATAAATAAATAAATAAAATTTTGAGCACAATATTGTTTGGGAGAATTTTTTTAAGCATATAATATTTTTGGGTGCAAAATGCTTCCAAACATATTATATGTTCACATAATAACATATTGTTTTTTGGAAGACAACATTATTGAATTTGGATGCAAAAATACAAAATGTTTGGAAATTGACTACCCAAACATATATTGTTTAGACCAATATGCTTTCAAACATATTATATATTGGAAGAGATCAAACATATAAATGTTTGGGCACTACCCAAAAATGTATATGCTTGAAGCAAAATATGTTTGGGAGTATATGTTACAGAAGCGATTTTTTGTGAGCGTGTATCCTTAGGGGGTATTGAAATTCCCTTTGGTGAGTGTGCCAAATACCTTGGCGTTATTCTGGACAGGAAGCTGAACTTTAGGCTTAATATTGAAGAAAGGGCGAGGAAAGCCACGGTAGCTTTGTACTCGTGCAAAAAGGCAATAGGAAAAAAAGTGGGGACTAAAACCGAAAATTGTGCATTAGCTATACACGGCAGTGGTTACACCTATAATGCTGGTGGCCGGCACTTCAGTAACCGGCAGGTTTAGAGTTCAGCGTATGGCGTGCTTGTGTATCTCAGGCGCATTCGGTAAGACAGGAACAGATTCCCTTAATGTCATGCTGCATCTATTGCCTTCAGACAGCGAACTATCGCTGTGGTCGGAAAAAATGTACGGTCACAGTACGGTCCTCAGAATAATGCCAGATGGGCCTAACGTAGTGGATTACATTCTGGCGAAACCACATTTTTGGACAAAAAGTTTGAAACTCTAATTCTCAATAGGGAGGCGTGGTGTACACAGACCCCGGGGAATACAAGATATATAGATTTCTACACTGATGGCTCCAAATTGGATGGACAAGTGGGTTTCGGAGTATATTCTAAAGATCTGGAACTTCGAACAGCGAAAAGATTACCTAATCACTGTAGTGTTTTTCAGGCTGAAATATTAGCAATAAGAGAGGTGGCGAATTGGCTGAGAAGTACACGCAAAGAAAAAAAAACGTTTGGAAAACGTTTTTCTTTTGTTAGAGTTTTTCGAATTGCTTCGAAAAGTATACACTTTTATCACCAAAAAAATTCGTTTGTTACAAAATGTTTATTTTTTTAATAAAAAAAAATTATTTTTGAACCAACAACACAATCCATTTCGTTTATATCAAACACTGTTCTTTTCCGACTTTAGGTTTTTAATAAGACACATTTTACAGTTCATAGTAAAAATTTAATATAGTAGAATGTAATGTTGAACATTTTTTGGGAATCTTCCGACAATATCTGGAATATATGTAAAAAAAAATAAAAAAAAACTTTGGTCGAAGCAGGCATTGAACCCACGACCATTGGAATGCAAGTCGGACGTAGCAACCACTGCTCCACGGTGCCCAAATAAATGTATTTTTCTGTTAAACAAACTTTGTTTATTTGGCTCGTGGGCGCCGCAAGCTATGCTATATAAATATAACTTATATGGGTACTTGTCTATTGATGATAATAACGGCTACGTAGCTCAGTGAATAATGTGTTGGTTTACAAATTGCATGGTCCGCGGTTCGATTCTCCGTCCAGCCGAAAGGTAAAAAAAATTTAAAAATTTAAAAAATCGTATAATTTCTTCTGCATTGTTTGTATTACAGAAAAAGGTGCTAAGAACTAAAAAACTTCGTTGAAGTGAGAAAGATGTGAGGGAATATGCAATTAGCCAGAAAAATTTTTTTTTGAGTTAGTCTTTATGAAATTGTTTTTACATCCTGGAAAAGAATAAACGTTTATCACAAAAAGTATATACTTTTCTTCCAAATACGGCCATCGACTGCCGCAAATCTCTCAACGAGATGGCTGAGCAGTACAATATTCACCTAATATGGGTGCCTGGCCATAGGAACATACCGGGGAACTGTCAAGCAGATGTGTTAGCAAGGCTAGGAACTACCTTACATATACCAGGGGAACTAGAATCTGTTGGTATGTCTCTGGTAACCTGCAAGCTCTTACTGCGTAAGAAGGCCGTCATAAAGTCAAATGTTCGATGGGAGAATTGCAAGGGTTGTAACGACGCCAATTAAATATGGCCCCATTTAAACTTGAATCGCACACTAGATATGCTAGTGTTCTCAAGACTTCAGGTATCACTTCTGATATCTGCTATAACGGGTCGCTGCCTGATAGGCGAATTTGCAAAAACTATTGGTGCGATATATAATGACTATTGTACGAGCTGTCACGAGTAAAATGAATCAATTAGAATTTATTTATTTATTTATTAGTTTAATCTTATAATTACAGTGTAGGAGTACAAATGCACATTAGTAAAAAGGTATATAAAGCATAAAATTACATACATTGAAACGACAAAGAAGAACAAATTATAAACTTGTAAAACAAAATTTAGTTTGTTAGAAGAAGAAAAAAACTAAAGCAAGAATTGAATTAATTATATTAAGTTAACTTAAATTAAATTTAAATACTTTGAAAGTAGATTACTCCTGATAAATTGTTTGTATTTCTCGTTTAAATTGAGAGATATTGCTGATTTTCTGAACAGAATGAGGTATTTGATTCCAGAGACGTAATATGTTAATAAAAAATTGCCACTCAGACGCACGAGTACGAAATCGTAAATTAATTTGTTCCCACGATTGGATCTAACAAAGTTTATTCTCTCATACTAGGCTGTCCATTACATCTCTTTTAAAGAGAACATGTTCTCTTTTTGTGTTCGTATCTTTTTGTTCACTCTCTTTTTTTGGTGCCGTATTTTTATGTCCAACCGTGCTCTTTATGTACTCTATTTCAAAAAAAAATCCTAGATTGATGGAATTTTATTTATTTAGTAGGAATTCGCCACAATTGTTCGCCACTAATTGTTTACTGGTTCATGGAATTATTAAAGGCCGGAACACAATTGCGACGTTTCGACGTACGGCGTTAAAATTAGAAATAGATGTAATTGAACGTACGACGTAAATACGTCAATACGTTGTCGTCGTCAATTGTGGGCGAGATCATAGGAACATGTGTGTTTTATTTTTGACAGCGTATTTTTGAATTTATTTTGTATATTTTTTAAGAAAATGTTATTCTTTTTGTTTTTTTGTTTTATTATATATTTCTTTCGTTGTTTCTATCATTAGAAACTATTATTATTTTAATTTTAACATCAATAAAATTTTTCATTATTTAATAAAGAATTTTTGTTATTGTAAACTCTTTTTTAGTTAAAATGTTCTCTTTTTTTAAAGCGAAAGTTCTCTTTTGAAAATTATCCATATGGAAACCCTATCTCATACAAGTATGATGGAGTTTTCAGATAAAAAATTTTGTGCAGGAACGTAAGCGCCCTAGTTTAGAGAAGACAATTAAAAGGAATCCCATATAATCTGATAGCGTGGGACGATATATGATCACGTCTTCGTAGTCTATAGACATATCTACTAGAGGTCTGCATCGAATAACTTTTCACTACATGTATGCAATTCGCTGTCGAATATAGTACATACACTGTCTTTCTCTCAGAGCGCAAGTAGTGAAGTGAAGAGAACACTTGCTTGTCAAATACCACCAAGTACTTATCCGAAAAAATATGTGTTCCGAAAAAAAGGAACAATAAAAATGCAAGTACTTGAAAAAAAGTACAACATGAATTCTCTTCATTTCACGTGGTACCAAAGGTATTTCTCAGTTATGTGCGAAGCAAAACTTTCCATTATTATTAATCATAGATATGTATGTATGTCACATATTTCATATATTTAAGTATGTCACACACTTACCTTAACGTTTGCCGTTCTTTATAACAAACTGAAAACACATATTATGGAGAGTAACTGTTTTTTGTATTTCTGAAACTGCACGTGGTACATGGAGTACTCTATGAAGTTTTGTTCTCGCAACATACTCGACGTGATCACTCTGAGTACACTTCAATAAGAGAGAAAGAGGAATATGTGTTTGTTGGTAGTGAAGACATCAGAGTAGCAACAAGAAGTTACTCGTGGCTTTTGGTGTTCATCAAAATGTGTACCAATTGTTTTGCGACTCTCTCAAATAGATGTACTCATGTAGCAAGTACACGTGTACTCTTCATTTACAAATGGAATTGTGCAGACCTCTAATATCTACATATGTTGTTGAAAAGCACATTTAGTTTGCGCAAGCTTGATGAATCGCAACTTCCAAATATTTCACTTCCATAAAGAACAGTTGGCATAATATAAGACTTTGCTAGTAAAATCCTCACGGAAAGAAGTGTGACATAACGAGTTGCCCAAATAACTCCCACTTTATTGTAAGTTATGCCAATAATATTATTTATGTGGATAGAGGTTAATGTGTCGTTCAAAATAATTCCTAAGTTCTTGGCAGATTTCACTAAGTTCACCCGTTGACCATCAACAACAATGTGCGCAATTAAACACCTCTTATGTACGTGTCCTGCATTTTGTGTAAAGCGTAAGCAAATTTTAGGGGCATATAGCTTTAGATTACTAGCGGACCTGGGAAACGTTAACTTAAGCAGTCTGTTAACGTTTTTGGAACAATCTGGTTGGTTCAACAAAAGAAAATAATAGAGAAGGTTAAGTGGTTAAAACTTGAAGTACCCATATGGAATAGGTACTTTTAGTTAAATGTGGTATCGCAATGGACTGAATAGTCTAAGTGAGCCTGAAACTTAATCGGGCTGCCACTTTAACCTAACCTTCATTCCAATTTGTTTGTCTTATAAATTTGTTCACTTTATTTGAGTTTATAACCAAATTTGATTTACTGTATATTTTTAAACTGTTTCCATTTTCCATTTAAAGGTGAGTACTGTTTTCGTATTTTTTCACCAAAACACTAAATTAAAAGTACAAAAATCTATATGAAGACGATTATATTTACAAAAAGTCTTGCGAAATAATGAATGGAAAAGATCTAAGGAATTGATTGTGAGCCATTTTGTATTTATAACTTAATTAAATTAAAAAAGTAACCGTGAAAATAAGCGGGTTTTCAGCTTGCAAACTGAACATAGTATTCAGCTTTACGTGCAAAAATTTCACCATCACGCATCCATATAAATCTCCACTTAGATTATTTTGCCTTTTTCTTGGCCAACCACAACAAACGTCGTTTGTATGAGGTTAGCTGATCATTAATGTAAATGTATTTGCTAGTATCATCATTTACGTTTTCGTTTCTATCTGTTGCATCGACTTTGCATTTATTTGTTTTGCTCACTTGTTCTCTCTTTTTGCGGAGAGAGCAAAATTCAATTATCACTTTGTTTTTTCCTTTTAGTCTGTATGCGTTCTCTATATCATGCTCTTTTATTTCCACGTTTAGTTTGAGAGCAATTTTCTCTATTAACTCTGCCGCAACTATTTGTTAATTTTTGACATTGTTTATCTCATTGTTTCTTACTTATAAGCTTTTGTTCTAGTTTGTTTATTATTACTTCCATTTCGTTTATTTTTTTCTCTTTTGCTTTGTTTTGACGTTGAAGCTCAGAGACCTGGCTGTTTGATTTATTAGATTTTCATTTATTTGTGCTAATGTTCCTTGTTGGTTTTGTAATTGTGCACTAATAGATGCAAGTTGAGCGGTGATACTCGACAAGTTGCTCACACAAAAAAAAAAATTCTGATTCAATCACGAAATTAATTGATCCAATTAATTTTTTAATTGAAATGCCTTCAATCACGAAAATGATAGTATCAATCACGGTTTTAATTAGGCATAAAAAATTGATTAAAAAATTAATTGATTTGATTTGAAAAGATCAATTAATTTTTTAATTGATTCAATTAAAATTTAATTGATGTTGATTGCAAAACTCAATTAATTTAGTTTGATTAAAAAATTGATTGTTTTAAATAAATTTTTATTTAAAAATTAAAAAATTTCCATCACTTTTTTAAGTCTTCCGAGTTTGATTAAAAAGTTAATTGTATCAATTAATTTTTTAATTAAAAATTTAAAGAATTTCAATCATTGACTTAATTAATTTTATGCTTCTATCTTGATTAAAAAGTTAATTGTGTCAATTAATTTATCAATTGAAAATTTTTTCAGCTTCAATCAACTTTTTAATTGGAAATAGTTTGGTTATATTTTTTCTGTTCACCATCGTTTGTGTAGGATCGCTCTCTGCGATTGCGGGCTATTGGTTTGGAGTCAGGAAATGTGAATTATTACTTAGTTTTGGTGATTTATTTTGTTGAGTTACTTGTTTATCATCATCTTCGCTTCGTTTTTGCTTTTGTGCGCTATTTTGTTCTGCCGTCGATATTTGAGTTTCTTCTCTCTCTCTGCATTTGTGGCATTTCAATGCAGCTTTTTTCAATGCATTCATACCCGCATATTATGATTGTTGTAACGAACAGCAAGGCGAGAAATGAAAATGCGATTTACAGTCACCACAAACAATATGTTTGTCTTTTATATTTAAACCACATTGAGCACATATTGGTAAAATCACTACTGGATTTGACATTTCGCTCACTTTTTGTAAAAAGAAATATTAATGAACAAAAATAGGAAATTGCAGTAGTTTTCGACAATGAAGACTACAACTCGAATATTAGCATATGTGTCCCAAACATGTAATGCTAGTTTAGGAACATTACATTTTTGTACTTAAATATATTGTGTTTAAAAAATTGTGCCCGAAACACATGCCGTTAATATCGGATCATATGAAAAACGTATTTTTTTAACAGTGTAGATGAACACTCCAAATCGAGTCAGGATAATACTTGCGAAGCTTTTTCTTATGCATACTCTTCTTTGGATTATTTTTACCAACCGAACTTCGAATATTCGATTGATTCATAATCAGATTTCATAGCAATAATGATTATTCAAAGAATTACATTCTATGAAATCGATTTGTGTTTTTTTATGTGTATTATTAACATCAGTTGATGAGAAATATCAAAAATTTGTAATGTGGTTAGACTTCTCAACTTGTTAAAATATTTTTTTTTGTTTAATTAATATATGTAGGGTATCTAAGAGGCACCGTTGAGGAATAGAAGCAGAATTTGTGATATTATTTCGTCATGTTTTAATTTTACAATAAATACCTGGCGCAGCTTGACTTCTCTTCCAATTAGGTGGGTGCGCATCATTACAGCGAATACTTGAATTCCTTCCGACGGGAATGCATATGCTGTGCAATCTTCCATGCATTGGCCTTCTGATATGACCTCTTTTTGTCCCGGTGGTATTATATGTCGCCAATTGGGATCCATGCCTAAATATTGGAAATATATGGGAAAGAAAAAAAGACAAATAAAAAGTTAACGAAAACCTAAGGATATATCGTGTTATACACCACTAATAAGTGGATTTTAGTATCAGTTCATCAATTAACTGCATATGTAGTACATTGAAAAATATTATTGACTGTACAAAAAATCCTCTCCGACAAATTAATTGCATTTGTCTTTACATGGTTGTCCGTGCACACAAAAATTCTATCGTTAAACTGATGTTAAATATAATTAATATTTATTTAATAATTTATATTTTTGGAAGGAATTGGTATTATTAAGTTATTGAAAAGAAACTGCCAGATACCAATCGCACACGCCCGACTATACATACAGTTGTGTGAAAAGTGATAAGGACAGTCGCTTTCACTGTCTTTTGTGTTTATAAATTCATATAAAATAAGAAATTTTTTGAAAAAAGAATTTTGGTGTGCAATGCTTGTAACTAGACGACATTAAGAAAAACGGTTGTGTTTCAATTCCTTTCGTTTTCATTGAAAAACATGTATCTAATTGTCCTGAAATTTGAATTCTAAAAGTATTTTAGAACCATAAAGAGGTGTGCCTAAAACGGTGAGTATCGGTCCATATTTTAGTATAGCCCCCTTAAGATCAATCTCTCGATTTCGTTGGGTTTCTAGAAATAGTAGTTTTTTGCCTGAAATTGTATTTTAGACTCACAAAAACGTGTATCGGATTTAGTTTTTATCGGTCCATATGGTAAGGTAAGGCCATATAGACTGATTTCATTTCTTGAGTGTATAGAAGGCGTACTGATCATGAAAATTGCTTGAAACTGAATGTAATATTTCCAGATTTTGCTTCTCGTAATCATTTAAATAATGGGGGTGAAAATCTACAGATTTTAGGGTTCCAATCAAGATGATATTACATAAGTTTCTTGCACACTTACAAGAGATGTTAATGATTCCTCTGAAACTCAAACAAAAATGGTTCTTATAAATCCAAAATCTTCATAGGCAAAATCTTTAAATTTATCATCAGGAAGTGTTCTAGTTGAACGGCTCTGCTTGGGAGAATGTCTGTAAACAAAAACCCCCTGAAATTTTAAAGGAAACTATAATATGTGATTCATGGTGGTGGGTATTTAAGATTCGGCCGGGCCGAACTTACTGCTGTATATATTTGTTTTTTTTTTTTTTTTTGCAAAATGACAGATTTCTGCTGTGAAAAATAATTAGGGCAGTTTTTTTTTTTTTTTTTTTTTTTTTTTTTTTTTTTGTAAACAAAAAACGATACTACAAATTAAAAGCCCTTTTCTTTTTGTAACTAAATGCATAAAACATATTCATAGCTTCACAAAAAATGCTAAATAAATTGCACTTCTGTAAACTTTTTGTAAAATATGGGTAGAAATGAGCGCTATGATCCATTTATAGCATTTAACTAACTAAGAAATGATTTGAATATTGACGTTCATGCATCAACTATTCGAAAACACACATTCGAAATGGATTTAGAGTCCGTAGTGCATGTCGAAAGTGTTATTGTTATCCAAAAATAATATTAAACAAGGAATACATTTTGTTAAAAATTAAATCGATTGGTCTAAACAAAAATGGAGTAATATTCTGTAAGCAGGCCTATCCAACAAGAATTCAGTTCCAAATATGCTCGTAGTACGTTGAAGATGGTTCAAAACGGTGGTGGCAGTATCATGGTATAGGAAGCATTCACGTATTATGGTGTAGGTCCTTTATGTCGTATACAGAATATAATGAAATCAGCTGATTACACAGATATTTTGCAAAATACAGTGCTGCCGTATGCACTGTAAGGGGAAAGTGTACATCAATTTGCGATGAGCTCTGGAATCTAATACAGGATGCGTGGAACGAAATACCGCTATATTTTTTTTTTTGGTTTAACATTTATTGGTCGTGTACTATATATATATATATATATATATATATATATATATATATATATATATATATATATATATATATATATATATATATATATATATATATATATATATATATATATATATATATATATATATATATATATATATATATATATATATATATATATATATATATATATATATATATATATATATATATATATATATATATATATATATATATATATATATATATATATATATATATATATATATATATATATATATATATATATATATATATATATATATATATATATATATATATATATATATATATATATATATATATATATATGTATATAGTTTTATTTAATTTCGTAATAGGTTTAAACTTTCATAAAGTGTCTTGGTTTTTTTTCACATGTTTTTTTTTTTTTTTTTTTGTTATTTAAGCAAATACATTTTTGATGCTTAACTTACACTACAACTAGTCTCTATTATGAAGAAATGACTAACCAATAGTTTATTTATTAACATCAGTAGATTTATTGAATTTAAAATATCCTAAGTCTCATATAGTCGAACTAGGACAATTACTGTAAATTTTTCATTGGTATATTAAAGCGAGTTAATAAATCGCGTGGTTTGAAACGGCGCAATCTTCTATGTTGATTGGAAGTTTGGAGTAAATTTCGGACTTCGCGATTAGTATGGTTCTGGAGGCGGACAAGATGTTTTTCTGCAAATCTAGAGATTTCCTCTTTGATTGTGTTCATTTTTAAGTCTCGGTGGAGGTCACTATTTCGGACATACCATGGAGCGTTTACTGCGCTTCTTATCACTTTGTTTTGAAACCTTTGTATTTATACCCTAAACCACATAGTGGTCAGTTTGATATGCCAAAAATGTGCCTACCAGAAATATTGATTTTAGACCCCATAAAATATATACCGATCGGCTCAGAATCACCTCCTGAGTCGACCTAGCGCTTGGTGTCCGTCCGTCTGTCCATGTATTTGTTGTTCACAGGATTCCGGTCGCAATTATTAACCGATTTTGATGAAATTTGGTACAGGGAGTTTTTGGGCACAAGGACGAACGCTATTGAATTTGGAAGAAATCGGATCAAATTTAGATATAGCTTCGTGATGCAATGGTTAGCATGCCCGCCTGGCATACACAAGGTCGTGGGTTCGATTCCTGCTTCGACCGAACACCAAAAAGTTTTTCAGCGGTGGAATATCCCACTTCAGTAATGCTGGTGATATTTCTGAGTGGTTCACTGCAATGTGGAACGCCGTTCGGACTCGGCTATAAAAAGGAGGTCCCTTGTCTTTGAGCTTAAAATGGAATCGGGCAGCACTCAGTGATAAGAGAGAAGTTCACCAATGTGGTATCACAATGGAGTGAATAGTCTAAGTGCTGCCACCTAACCTAACCTAGATATAGCTCCCATATATATGTATCGCTCGATTTCGACAAATGGGGCTACGTTGCGCTTTTTTACACACATGTTTGACCATAGAGACCTCACTTCTTACTCAAATTGTGCACAAGGCAACCTTGTCAAATTTTGTCAACATTTTATTTCTATATAGAAAATTTTGTCAAAATTGTATTTCTATAGATTTTTTTTTTTCAAAATATTATTTCTATAAAAAAATTTCTCATTGTATACGTTGCGTTTTCATGTTTTAAGATAATACTTTATTATAGAACCATTTTTGTTTTGTAAAATTTGTTTAAATTTATCGAAAATAGTGTAGGGAAAATTGTTTGGGAATGTATGGGAAAGTAGGGAACTTTTTTTGTCCTTGTAGGGTAAACCGAACATTTTCCCTGGCAACACTGACTATGAGCTATAGTCAGATTGAGACAAAGCACCCATAAACATGTACTCCTTCATTTTCTTAAATATGCAACTGCGGTTTATCTCCCAGACCTATATCAATGCTACCCCACAAATGCTTATGATTACTAATTCAGTAAGGGTGGTTTAGGGTATGATATAGTCGGCCCCGCCCGACTTTCTACTTTGCATACTTGTTATACCCTAAACCACATAGTGGTCAGGGTATAATAAGTTTGATCGGCCAAAAAATGTGCCTACCAGAAATATTGATTTTAGACCCCATAAAATATATACCGATCGACTCAGAATCACCTCCTGAGTCGATCTAGCGCTTGGTGTCCGTCCGTCCGTCCGTCTGTCCATGTATTTCTTGTTCACAGGATTCCGGTCGCATTTATTAACCGATTCTGATGAAATTTGGTACAGGGAGTTTTTTGGGCACAAGGACGAACGCTATTGAATTTGGAAGAAATCGGATCAAATTTAGATATAGCTCCCATATATATGTATCGCCCGATTTCGACAAATGGGGTCACGTGGCGCGTTTTTTCAAACGGATCGTCACAAAATTTGGCAAAATGTAATCTTTTCCATCGCCCTTCAAGTCTGCAAAATTTCATCCAAATCGGTTCAGATTTAGATATATGTGCAAAAAATCATATATATGTGTCGCCCGATTTTCCCAAATTTGGCCACAAAACCTTTATTTATCAACCGATCTTACTCAAAGTTGGCTAAATATAATCTTCTATAGCACTAACTATATGTGCAAAAAATCATCGAAATCGGTTGAGATTTAGCTGTAGCTCCTATATATATATGTACCGCCCGATTTTTCTAAATTTGGCCATAAAACCCTTATTTATCAACCGATCTTACTAAAAGTTGGCTAGATCCAGTCCTCTATAGTACTAACTATATGTACAAAATTTCATCGAAATCGGTTCAGATGTAGATATAGCTCCCATATATGTATCACCCGATTTTGAAAAATTCGCCCCTAATAACCTCATGTTTGACCATACAGGTTTTTTTCTAATATTTAGCATCTTGTAGGGACGTAGGGCCACAATGTAGGACATTTTCACTCAACACAATTTGTAATAATTTTTACATTTTGGTGGCTCTAGAGGAGGAAATTAGAAGCCGGCAAGGCTTGATCTTTAACAATGTGTGGTAAACTTTATTCCTGTAGAGAATTTTGTCAGCATTTTAATTCTATAGAATATTTTGTCAAAATTGTATTTCTATAGAAATTTTTTCAAAATATTATTTCTATAAAAAATTGTCTCAAAATTTTATTTCTGTGGAATTTTTTCTCAAAATTTTATTTCTATAGAATTTATTGTCAAAATTTTATTTCTATAGAAAAATTTCTCACAAAAATTTGTTTATAGAAACTTTTTCCAAAATTTTATTTTTATAGATATTTAACAAAAAAGATTACTAATTTGGGTAGAATTCTACCAACTGTGGCAACCGTGGTGGTAATACAAATTTATATTCTAAGTTATATACGTTGCATGTTCATGTTCTAAGATAATAAAGTACTTAGAACCATAAATTTTTTTTAAATTTATCGAAAAATATAGTATTTTCCGTGGCAACATTGACTATGAGCTATAGTCAGATCGACACAAAGCACCCATAGACATGTACCCCTTAATGTTCTTAAATATGCAACTGCGGTTTATCTCCCAGACCTATATGTTACCCCACAAATTCTTATGATTACTAATTCTGTAATGGTGGTTTAGGGTATGATATAGTCGGCCCCGCCCGACTTTCTACTTTACTTACTTGTTTTTCGATAGAACTGTTTGCCGCACATCCCCATAGCTGAATGCCATAAATCCATATTGGCTTTAATGCTTGTTTATATATTAAGAGTTTATTATCTGTGGAGAGGACTGAATTTATTCCGATTACACACGTAAATCATGTCAATTGTGATTTACAAAAATATCGAACTACTCGAACAATAGTAACAAAATTTTGTTTCTAATTATGTCTCTACCTCTTAAGAAAAAATAAATCGTTTAAACAAGAAAGAATTTTCAAATTTTTATTCGGTTTCTAATGTATCTAAATGTGGATAGGCACGGTCCCAATTATTTTTCACATAACTGTATGTATCAGTGCTGGTTAATACACATTTCCATATTCTCTAGTAAGATCTGGTCGTATTAGAATTGAAATGATACTTAATGTAATGGATTTGGACGAAAACAAAAAAACAGCCTGAATTGATATCGGGCTAACTTAAAATAATTTATATTTATCACAAAAAAAAAAAATTTGGAAATTTTCTACAATAAAATTTCCCTATGTCTATTAACATATGCCTCAAAAATTTTATAAATTAAGCAAATATATCAATGATATGGTAAGGTACCTCTTTTTGGGTCTGATTGGAAGGGTGTTTTCTCTATTGTCTCTCGAGGAGATGTTTAATTGGCGTTTTCCAGGATAATATGTGTTTTATTAAAAGTAAAATATTCTAATTGACTCATATTTCCGATTATACCATAGGGTCGATATGTTTGAATTTGTAAAGAAAATTCTAATGCAGAAATGAATCGCTTACCTATTGAAAGCACTCCAGCATCGTGTTGGCGTAGGATGTGTGTAAAGTAGATTTTCAGTCCAGAATTGTCTGTTACTTGCCGGGCCGTAAGATGCGTTAAATCAGGATGTAGATTGTTGTAATGCGTTTCCATAAGATAATATTTCGCTTGGTGGGACTCCATCGGATATCCGGCTTCATCCGGAAATGTAAAACTCTGGAAGAATATCACAACAGCCTTTGATAAATATTATATATTTTTTATTAATTTATTATCGAAAATAAAAAATATTCAGCCCGTCCAAATTTAATGCAAACGTTATTAATTTCGGTAGTTGAAATGGTAGCAACCCATTTTCGAAAAATTACTTAACCCTTTCACTACACTGTTAGAAAAATATGTTTTTCATATGTTCCGATATAAACAAAATGTGTTTCGGGCACGATTTTAAACCACAATATATTTAAGTGCGAACATGTAATTTTCCTAAACTAACACTAAATGTTTGGGACATCTATGTTAATATGTTAGAATATATTATGTTTGGGGCATGAATGTTTCATAAAAATCATATGTGTGAATACAAACATATATAAATTTACAAATTTCAACTAAACATACATATGTTGTGATATTTTATTCAAAGCGACAGAGAGAGTATAGAGAGAAATAGAGATGGAAACCGGGAGAGTTGACTAAAGATTTCAATATAACACAGCAAAAGAGAACAATTTCTGTGAAACCGCTTGTATGTTGTTTCGGAAAACTGTTTTATGATAAGGCCAAAAATTTGATATGTTTAAGTCTAAATATTATTTAATTTGAATAAAGAGAATATACATTCTGAACCAAGAGAATAGACATTTGAAAAACAAACAGCTTATGTTTTCGCCTTGAGAGCAGCATTTTATGTATGTGTGGACATGTGTTTTGTTTATCATTTTGGCATTATTTTTTTCTTGGTTCGTTAAAAGAAATCAGGGGTCTTCATAAAACAAACGAAAGGGCACTATACTCTTTTTAGAGTTGGGACGGTAAAATGAAATAAGGAGGAAATAGTGAAAAATTACACAGTAAAATGTAAAAAAAACAAAGTTTAGTTTCTCTTTATTAAAAAGTAGTCCACGAGGAGTTGACGGACACCATCAAATATAAAAGCGGGCATTAAGTTCGACTTTTACAGCTAAAACAATTTAAAAAGTTTATTTTCTTTAAAATGAATTATTAAAGAAAAATAAAAGGAATTTTAGAGCGATGGTGTTAAATGCTAGTAAAAAACTGTTCACTCCTAAATAAATTTATGTTTATATCATAAAATTATGTATGTATGTTTATACTCGACTCCACGTTCTTCTTTTGTTAGTTTTTGAATTCCTTCCAAATTTTAAAGTTTTGTACAAAAACAGTTTTTTATTACAAGATTGTTATTTTTGCAATAAAAAATAATATTTTATCCAAAAATCATTCAATTTCGTTTATATCAAGCACTGTTACTGACTATAAATCTTTAATAACGCACATTTCGATGTTTCATTAAAAAAAATTAATATAGTATAAATATAAATGTGTAAATTAAAAAAAAAAACAAAAAAAAATGTTCGGTCGGAGCAGGGATTGAACCCACGACCCTTTGCATGCAAGGCAGACATGCTAACCACTGCTCCACGTGGCAAACAAATGTATGTTTCTGTTAAATAATGTTATGTTTGCATGGGCTCGTGGGCGCTGCAAACTATGCTATATAAATGTAACTTAAAACGATAATTATCTACTGGTGACTATAACAGCTACGTAGCCCAGTGGATAGTGTGTTGGCTTACAAACTGTATGGTCCTCGGTTCGATTCTCCGTGCAGGCGAAAGGTAAAATTTAAAAAATTTATAAAAGTGAATAATTTCTTCAACATTATTTGTATTACAGAGAAAGGTGCCAATAACTAAAAAATTTCGTGGAAGTGAAAATTACGAGTATGTTAGGGAATGAGCACAATCGTGTTTGGGAAAAATTCTTCCAAGCATATAATATTTTTGGCTCAAAATGCTTCCAAACATATAATATGTTCACATAAAACAAACATATTAATGTTTCGGCAGTATCCAATAATATATGTGCTTCCTGCAAAATATGTTTGGGACATATGTTAAAGAAGCGATTTTTTTTGAGGGTGTACCTATGTCCACTTAGAAGGACATTCGAAAAAGACAACAAATTCTTTTTTTCCACTTAGTTTCGATTTATTTCTCGATGTTATTTTAAAGTAGAGGCTTTAATCTAAATAAGCTATAAATATTTTCCATATTGGTGAGCACTAAAATACATTTTTATAAAGTTCTTTAACAATAAACGAAAAATACGAAAATTTGAGACAATTTTTCTACTATATATTTTAAGTAAATGGACATTCATACAAAAACTATAGCTGATACTACTTCGGGTTCTTTCTTGTATTTTTTCTCACACATTGAAAGATATTATAGGTCAAATTCTTTTCGTAAGGCCATTTGGTCACAATTCAAGAATCAAGATTTCAGAACAAGCTCATATAGCTCTTGAAGTAATTGAGGTAGGTTCTCAAAATTACAACTTTTTTTTTCTACATGCTGTTGGTACAAGTAGAAACAGAAGAAAAATTAAAGTTTTTAACATTAAGTTTATTTCGGTAGGGAAAGGGTTAAGCAATTGCACACAGATGGTTATAAACTCGAATCCGGTCATTAAATTCCTTAACCCAGATATGCCGACCGTACTACATGTAGTACACCTGTTATGTTCAGGTTTCTGCGTTTACAGTGCTTTACATTTGCTAATCTACTTGTTGGTGTGCTAAGGAATAAAACGGCCCGTCGGCATATCTGGGTTAATGTTGAACTTTTAGCCTCACTGTGTTGTGTTGATGTCTTTCGTTATCTCTCTCATTCACCGTCTTTAGTTTATTTTTATTCTCTCTCGGTCTCACTTTCTAAATACATATATGTTTATATGAAATTTCTAAATTAATATATGTTTGCATCCACACATATTATATACAAACAAGTTATCTCCCATGCCCAAAACATGTTATATTGGTTTATGAACATTATTTGCTTGCACTTAAAATAATGTTCTAATAATTTGAGTTCCAAACATATAATATTTTTTTACACCGAAACATATGAAAACAAGTACACGGACGAAAAAGACTGTTTTTCATATGTTTGGGTATAAACATTATATGTTTGGAACTCAAAATTTTAAACACAATATTTTTGAGTGCAAACATATAATGTTCATAAACTAGCATAATATGTTTGGGACATATATGTTAATATGTTAGAACATATTATGTTTGGGACATAAAATGTTTGTAAATATAATATGCTTGGATGCAAACATATATTAAATTAGAAATAGCCCATAAACATATATGTGTTTACAAAGAGAGACAAAGTGTATGCTGGAAGTAAAATAATGAAAGTAACCAATTGGCGCATTACAAATATATATACACAAAGAAAATTTCATTAAATATAGGAAAAATACAATGTGAATATAAACAAGTATACATTTACATATTATGAGTAAAAATATATATGTTGTGATATAAGACTTCGCCAAAAATTGTATATGCTTAAGTAAAATATTAAAATGAGTATTCGGAGAGAAAATTCATTCGGAACCAAGATAAAATATATTTGAAAAAAAGAGCATGAGTTTTGTTTATCATTTTCGCATTACGGGCACAATTTTTTTGTTTCGTCAAAACAAATCGGAACTTAGGACGAGTAAGTCAAAATATTCAAACAAAGGCAATTAAAGGGATCTTCATAAAAACTAACAAAAGGGCACTATACACTGAACAAAAAGCATGTCCGGTTCCAAAGATTGTGTCTCCACTTTAACAATTTTGATATTGATTCCGAACCAAAGAAGCGGAGAATACAAGTAAGGATGCTTTTTTCGCTTTTTCAGCTTTTTTTCATATGCTATAAAATGTCCGTTAAAAGCAAGACTTCCAGTAGAAATTATGCTATGTTTCAAGTAAAAAATGTCTTTAAAATAAAGTATTGAAAAACATATCCTATTTTTGAATGATTTTGGCCTTGTAGTCAAGATGCAAAAATGCAACAAATTTAAAGACAGTTTCATTAATTTTAAAGAATTTTTCTGAATTATTAAAGTCAAGTTGACCTTAGTCCACAATTTGTTCTTTCATGTTATGATACCCATTTTTAAGTCAAATCACTTAATTATAACGACAACACGTCTTCATTGAAAGTATCGACCTTTGAAGATCTATAAAAACAAAGATAAGTTCCTCTTTATTAATGAGTAGTCCAAGAGGAGTTGACGGATTTTTTCGAAAATAAAAGTGGGCATTGAGTTCGAGTTTTGCCGCTAAATTTATTTCTCATTTTAGCGGCAAAACCAGAATAACATTACAACTTTTTCCGGTAAATTGTATTATAACATGGTGGGGAAAGATCCAAAGAACAATTGAATAAGTTTATTTTCTTTTGAAAGAAATTATTAAAGAAAAGTAAAAGGGTAAACCGGCCTTAAGAATTAAATTAAGTACAAAATTATTCGTTAATAAAAAATCATATTTATTTATATTTCTAAATTAATGGTGTTACATGCTAGCAAACAATTGTTCACACCAAAATAAATTTATGTGCTGTTTTAAAATTACTGTTTAGAATTTAAATATAATGTGCTTTTGACCCCCATTTTCATAAAGCTCCGTTAGTGTTCCGTTAAGTAACCAACTTTTAAACCATATTATGAACGAAGCTGTCATCTTTCATATATATTCCATATGCTAGTTAGGAACTTAACTGACGAACATTTTTCATTTAAAGTTAACTAGAGCGAAGATATTTGCAATTTACTTTCTGTTAACTGGCAATTAAAGCCTAACGGAGCTACATGAAAATGGCCGTGAATGGTTATCGTTAACCTTAGGATTCGATGGAAAAATATTTATATATACTCGACTTCTCTTTCTTCTTTTGTAAGAGTTTTTGAATTTCTTCGAAAATTTTAAACTTGTATACAAAAACCTTTATTTGTTACACAATTTTTATTGTTGCAATAAAAAAATAATATTTGATTTGAACTCAATCCATTTCGTTTATATCAAGCACTTTTCTTTTCTGACTTTAATCTCTTTCATAAAACACACTTTACAATTTCGTAGTAAAAATTTAATATAATAGTATGTAATGCTGAACACATTTTCGGGAACTTCCGAACGTATCTGGAATATATGTTAAAAAATATATTAAAAAAAATGGTGTTGGTCGAACCCAGGTCCCCTGTCACGCAAGGCGGACGACCAACCACTGCTCCACGCTGCCAACAAATGTATGTTTAACAATGTTATGTTGTTAAACAATGTTATGTTTGCATCGGCTAGTGGGCGCCGCAAGCTATGCTATATAAATATAACTTATAACGATAATTATCTCTTGATGACCATAACAGCTACGTAGGCCAGTGGTTAGTGTGCTGGCTTACAAACTGTGTGGTCCACTGTTCGAATCCCCGTCCGGCAAAAGGTAAAATTAAAAAAATTATAAAATATAATAATTTCTTCTAAAATGTTTGTATTACAGAAAAAGGTGCTAAAAACTCGTGGAAGTGAGAAAAATGTGAGGGAATATACAATTAGGCAGAAAAAAAAAATTTGAGCACAATCTTCTTTGGGAGAAAATTCTTCTAAGCATATAATATTTTTGGGTTCAAAATGTTTCCAAACATATTATATGTTCACATAAGAACATATAGTTTTTTGGAAGACAACATTTTTGAATTAGTATGGAAAAATACAAAATGTTTGGAGCTTAGACTACTCAAACATATTATATTGTTTAGACCAATATGCTTTCAAACATATTATATATTGGAAGAAATCAAACATATAAATATTTGGGCAATACCCAAAAATGTATATGCTTGAAGCAAAATATGTTTGGGAGTATATGTTACAGAAGCGATTTTTTTTTAAGGTGTAAGTAAAGTCTAAAGTCGGGCGGGGCCGACTATATTATACATTTCACCACTATGTGGACCAAAATTTTTGATACCATCTCAACACTTTCAAACCGTTTCTGAACCGTTTTGAATTTTTTTTTATACTTCTTATACCACTTATACTTGGAATGACAGTTTTAGTATCTCTACAAAATTTTACGTAAATTGGAGTAAAACAAGTAAGGAAAGTCTAAAGTCGGGTGGGGCCGACCATATTATACCCTGCACCACTTTGTAGATCTAAATTTTCGATACCATATCATATCCGCCAAATGTGTTGGGGGCTATATATAAAGGTTTGTCCCAAATACGTACATTTAAATATCACTCGATCTGGAAGAATTTGACTAAAACTGCGAGGTAGACTTTGATTACAAAAATGTGTTCACGGACAGACGGGCAGACGGACCGACGGACATGGCTATATCGACTCAGGAGCCCACCCTGAGCATTTTTGCCAAAGACACCATGTGTCTATCTCGTCTCCTTCTGGGTGTTGCAAACATATGCACTAACTTATAATACCCTGTTCCACAGTGTGGAGCAGGGTATAAATAGGCCTCTGTGGTCATATGAGTGTAATCGGGCGAAAGATATATGTGTGGCATATTTGACGATACTATTAGTAGGGTAACACTCTGGCTTCTGGAGCCATATAAAAGCATATCGGGCGAGAGATGTATGATACGATCACTAGTATCCGACAGACAATTCTTCATATACACTACTCG
This sequence comes from Haematobia irritans, assembly GCF_050003625.1. Taxonomy (NCBI): domain Eukaryota; kingdom Metazoa; phylum Arthropoda; class Insecta; order Diptera; family Muscidae; genus Haematobia; species Haematobia irritans. The sequence goes on from NC_134400.1 coordinate 60,495,142, forward strand.
ACTTTGGAACTCCTTACCTTTCACAAAATGAATTATTTAAAATATTTGCTTAACTGTTTAAGAATCTTGTTCACAATATAAAATATTAGTAACTAATCGAAATGTTCAATTATTATAAATTTTGTTTTTTTTTGTTATATTAATTAAGTTTTTATATTTATATTAATACGTTTTCTCCTACACCAACACATTGTTTCTGATCAAACATAAATCTAGTACTGTCATTTATAAGTATCTTCTTGTTGTACTACACCCAGAAAAAAGGGGCTCTAATGCCAACTGAACTTTATTTTAGTTCATGAAGATTAGTTCATTTTAGTTAAATTTTGCACAATATGAGTAAATGTTCCTTATTTGAATAATTTTTTGCTAACTTTAATGGCGTGAACTAAATATAAGAAAAAAAGTTGTATACAAATATAGTGCACAATTTTACTACAAAATGAAATAGTTAATATTTTCCTAAAATGAGAGAAGTTTGCTTAAATTGAGTTCATCAGTCTCTAAAATGAGTAAATTTTACTAAAATTGTACCTGTCTTGAATTTCTTACAGCTCAAAAGACATATTAACAATTTTTAAATCCAATTTTTTCTTTCAACATATGAAATTTTCTTAAACAACAGAAAAAAATTAATTATTTTTAAAAAGATTTCTTCAGTTTGACAAAAAGTATTAACTTATTTATAACATGTTGCAATTAGAAAACTATTTTAGTTAAAATTTTCTAAAATAAACCTACATTTTCTTCCACGGTGGGTTCGCTTTTTTTGGGTGTAGTTTTACAAATTATTAAATAAAAAATAAAAAAGTATATACGGCCGTAATTTCGGCCAGGCCGAATCTTATGTACCCTTCAATATGGATTGCGTAGAAACTTCTACTAAAGACTGTCATCCACAATCGAATTACTTGGGTTGTGGTAACACTTGCCGACGGAAAGGTATCTTCAAACTTCTTAAGACCGTCTTTTAAATTGTAAGTTAGTAAGTTATATATAAAACAAAAAAGGCCGATTAAATACGTATATAATTCAGTTTGACAAAATGTTCTATAGAAATAAAATTTTGACAAAATTTTCTATAGAAATAAAATTTTGGTACATTATTTTTGGCGATATGATTACGAAGAAAAGTTCTTCCAAAATTTTCGTAGTTTGTAAGAAAAAAATTTTATGAAAAATCTTCGTACTTTTTATGAAAAATCTTCGTACTTTTTATGAAACAATTTCGTTCTTTTTATGAAAATGTTTCGTACTTTTTATGAAAAATGTTCGTAGTTTTTATGAAAAATTGTCGTCATTTTTATGAAAAACTTTCGTATGTTTTTTTTTCAAAAATGTTCGAACTTTTAGAAAAAAAATATAGTCATAGTTACAAGTGTGAAAAATGACATCACTACTTTACATCTTAAGTTTTTGAATAATTTTTAGTTTTATTGCTTCACTTTTATTAATAGCGTGCTATCAACCAAATGAGAAGTAGCATAGACTTGCATAAAAAAATAGAATAAAGGAATACACTCAAGCACATTATAAAAGACAATTTACTGCCGCGAACGGAAATTTTACAACTTCAATGAAACTTCTTCGTTATTTCAAAAAAACTGTTTCGTACTTTTTATGAAGAAATTTTAACGCAGAATGTTTCGTAAAATATTCGTAAAAACTTCTTCACAAAATTCATGAAATTTGCAGAAAGTTTCGTTAAAAGTACGAACTTTTTACGAAGAAAAGTTAATGTAGAATATTTCTTAGAAGTTTCGCATATTCGTAAAATGTTCTTCGTAAAATTTACGAAAATGAATGAAAATTTCGTTATTTTAATGAAGAATTAACGCAGAATAGTTAATGAAGAATTCTTCGTAAAATTAACGAAGAGATTTCTTTCGGTGTATAGACCGATATGGACCAATTTTTGCATGGTTGTTAGAGACCATATACTTACACCACGTACCAAATTTCAACCGGATGGGAAGAATTTTCCTCCTCTAATAGGTTCCGGAGGTCAAATCTAGGGATCGGTTTATACATCAATAGAAAAAATCGTGAACGGCGTGGTCATTTCGAAACGATCCGTTCATAAAAGTGAATCAACACACATGTGTTGTCAAACTGAGAACAGATGGGGTCAATCTGACAACGTAAAAATGACACCATACGTTGTCAAAACAACAACCAGCGTTCATGATCTGAAAACGTAATGGTTACGAATTTATAAATAAAATAAAAAAAATATTTCCGCTACCGTGACTCTAGCCTGTGTTGCGGGCACGATACGCGTTAACAGTCGCCTTAGCACATTGCACCAATGGCGGACTTGCCATAACAACGTCTAACGATTATTTTAAGATTTTTCATTGCCAAAGAAAAACGAATGCCTTTCATGAAATCGTGAACGCCCGTGGATGAAATCGTGAACATTCCGTTTTGATTTTTTATGAACGTTTCCGTTTCATTTTGACAACGTCCGTTCACGATTGCGAAACGTAATTTTTTCTATTAGTGTATGGGGGCTATTTATAATTATGGACCGATATGGACCAATTTTTGCATGGTTGTTAGAGACCATAGACTAACACCACGTACCAAATTTCAACAGGATCGAATGAATTTTGCTCCTCCAAGAGGCTCCTACATAAATAAATAGCCACTATTTATGCCAAGGTTCAAGTTGATAGCTTGTTTCGTTCAGAAGTTAGCGTGATTTCAACGGACGGACGGACATGCATGATCGACTCAGAATTTCACCACGACCCAGAATATATATACTTTATGGGGTCTTAGAGCAATATTTCGATGTGTTACAAACGGATATAAAAATATATATGGGAGCTATATCTGAATATGATCCGATGTCAACCAAATACGTACGTCAAATATTAATTCCACACTCTGCGGAAAATTTCAAGTAAATCGGAGTACATCTTTGGCCTTTGTAGTCATATGTGTGTAAATAAATTTCCACCAAATTTGGCGTACTTGACGATACTATTATACGAGGGCAGTTCGGATACTTCTTAGCCTAGCACAAAAAGCGAGGTATAAACAGAAAAAAGTTAAATGTTTTGGAAACTTTTATCTCTGTTATGAACACATGTTAAATTTTGTTTCGATCTGGCAACTCGTTCACAACAACAACAGAAATTGTAGCCAAAGTGCATGATATGGTATTAAATGATCGACGAATAAAAGTGGGTGAAATTGTTAATATCATGGGCATCTCAAATCGAGTCCATTTAATTTTGCATGAAGAACTACAGATGAAAAAGCTTTCTGCAAGATGGATGCCGCATAAAAAATTCCTTGCTGGCAAGCGTTTTACTTCAAATGAAGATGCAATTACAGTTGTAAACCACTATTTTGAAGACCTTGAGGAAAACTATTTTAATCAAGGAATAGAATTGCTAGAAAAGCGTTGGACTAAGTGTGTTGAAGTTTCAGGAGATTATACTGAAAAATAAAATATTTCTGAAAAACTAACTATTCTCTTTCATTGATATTTAGGCTAAGAAGTTTCCGAACCGCCCTCGTACTCCTTGTGCGAAAATTAAAGCAAATCAGGGCAAAACTACCCAGCTAAAACTAGATAACCACATCTCATTACGATTTGCATTACCAGGAGTAAAACTGTCATTACCCATTGCATTACATTGCGGTGAGTTATAATGACTAACTTATAATGACAATTATAAGTACTTATAGGTAATTTTAGAATTCTTATTGTCAAAATGAAATGCAGTTTGCTGTTAATGGCTTAATAAATGTAATAAATGATGGCATCATTAGGTATAATTATTCATAGTTGAGCATTTACTTAAAAAATCAAAAAGAATATAACGGTAATTCTGAAAAATTTTCCGTTAATGAATATTCTTCACAAATATTTCATAATAATTGTGTTTTATATTAATGACATTACCATATTATGTTTTAAACAAATGCTTTATGATACCTCATTCATATCACACTTCCAGTATCCACTTTACCTAGATTTTAACAGTCATTTGCCTTATAAAAAAGGAATTCAAAGTCCACTTTCGAACCTAATGTGAATGGGTATATTATAATCAATTCCCCTAAACAACCTACACAGATTTCATGAAATTTCACGAGAAATTTTCCAATTAAAGTCTTAATTGAGTTTTAAAAAATATTAAATTAAAAATGTAATTGATTCAACAAATTATTCAATTGAAACAAAAATTAATCATCATTCCTGTGATTGAAGACATTTCAATTAAAAATTTATTAAATCAAATAATATCGTGATTGAATCATAATTTTTGTTTGTGTACATTAATATCTATTTTAATAATAATTAATTATTGCGTCTAATCTTATTTATATGAATATATTAACTTTTTTAATTTATACAATATTCGTTCCTATTCAAATAGTGTCCATATAACAGCATTACACGGCATATTTGGAACCGTTGTAATCGGCAAGTCACAATTTTCGAGATTTGGTTACCTGAGACAATAAAGGGTGATACGCTCAAAATTTGGTCAAGGGAAAACGCGTGTAAATCGGTGAAATCGTTTATTTAAAAAATCAAATTAATTTTTTTTTCAAGTTCAATTAGTATAAAATTCAGGAAAAATATTCAGTTAGGCTTTCGCTTTTCCAAATCCGAATTGCCGGGCCTCACGCTTGACACCTGCCATCAGATTTTGTACAGCCACCTTGTCCACTTTCTTCGCCGCAGAAAGCCAGTTTGCCTTGAACTGCTGCTCGTCCTTAGCAGTTTTTGGTCTTCCTTAGGTTCCGCTTGACAATAGCCCAGTATTTCTCAATTGGGCGGAGCTCTGGCGTGTTGGGAGGGTTCTTGTCCTTGGGAACGACCTGCACGTTGTTGGCGGCGTACCACTCCATGGCCTTTTTACCGTAATGGCAAGATGCCAAATCCGGCCAAAACAGTACGGAACAACCGTGTTTCTTCAGGAAAGGCAGCAGACGTTTATTCAAACACTCTTTCACGTAAATTTTTTGGCTGACAGTCCCGGAAGCTATGAAAATGCTGCTTTTCAAGCCACAGGTACAGATGGCTTGCCAAACCAGATATTTCTTTGCGAACTTTGACAGTTTTATGTACTTGAAAATATCTGCTACCTTTCCCCTTCCTTTTGCCGTATAAAACTCCTGTCCCGGAAGCTGCTTGTAGTCGGCTTTGACGTAGGATTCGTCGTCCATTACCACGCAGTCAAACTTCGTCAGCATCGTCGTGTACAGCCTCCGGGATCGCGTATTGGCCGTCGTATTTTGTTTATCATCGCGATTTGGAGTCACTACCTTCTTGTAAGTCGATAGTAGACGATACACCCAGCTTATTTGCGGCATCTCAGAGAGAGAGGTTAGGGTTTCGCTTGAAACTACCGGCAACTCTCTTTGTCGTGTCAGCGGCTTCCGGTTTTCGATTTCCCCCCGATCCAGACTTCCTTGCTGTCGACAAACGTTCCCCAAACACTTTAATGACATTTGTAACGGTTGATTTGGCAACTTTTAGCGATTTTGCCAGCTTTGCGTGCGAGTAGCTCGGATTTTCGCGATGCGCGAGCAAAATTTTGATACGCTGCTCTTCTTGCTTGGACGGCATTTTGACAACTGAAGAGTGAATTCCAAAATCAAAATAGGAGCAACATTCTACACACACACACTTTCAAAATGAGGGGTGTTCAGGTTTTTTAAATGCAAAATTGAAAGAAATACGTCAAGTTTATATTGACCAAATTTTGACCGTATCACCCTTTATAAAAACATGGACCGATATATACCTCTTTCAGCACAGATCTTAATTTACCAAAAAATGCTGATGAAAACTGTGGCTTCCTCCATACATTCTAGAAATCAAATCGGGGCACTGGTCTATACGGGAGTTATTAAAAAATTACCCAATATTTCCCAAATAAACAAACAGCTCTTCGCGATCCAAATACCAAAATTTGACATATTTTTATGAACTTAAAATACTCCTAGATTTCTATTATAAATTTTCAATTTTCAAATTTTTCAATGAACCAATATTGCCCATCATCGAACTTGAACTGCTTGCAGACAAAGATTTTACGATGCCCGTGATGGAATAAAATGAATGAATTACAATTTGCCTCTCAAGTACCGAACACATTCTAAAAGTGTTCTTCTCATTTCTTTGAATCGATTTCATTATGATAATAATGGAGCCACCGCGATGCAATGGTTAGCATAGGATCATGAGTTCAATCCCACTTTCGACCAAACAACAAAAAGTTGTTCAGCGTTGCTGGTGACATTTCTGAGAGTTTGAAAGCTTCTCTAAGTGGTTTCACCGCAATGTGGAACGCCGTTCGGACTCGGCTATAATAAGTAGGTCCTTTGTCATTTAGCTAAACATGAAATCGGAAAGTACTCAGTGATAAAAGAGAAGTTCGCCACTGTGGACTGAATAGTCTAAGTGAGCCTGAAATACCGGGATACCAATATACCCAACCTAACCTATTATCAAAATAATTAAACGCAAAGTTTTTGCATCTGAGCAAACAAGTTTCACTGTACACTGAAAAAACAGTGAACCCGCCAGGAAAGTAAATTTTAGTTATTTTTAGAAAATGTTAACTAAACTGTAGTAGAAGCGCAGATGTCCCGCCGATTTCACAAAAATAAGTAAATAATTTTCGACTAATTCAATATAATTTATTAGACAAAATTAATATTTTTTACTAAAAAAACTTTTGTAGTTTGAAGAAAACAATGGAATTGTAAATTGCAAAAATGTTTTTAGTGCCATACGAAGTTCAATATGGGCGCATTATTGGTAAAATTTGCAAATTTTAAGAAATTCTGAACTATTTTGTGGGGAACACGAATTTAGGTTATCTTTATGCTTCATTTGTGTAAAATTTTTTCCTCTGTTTTATTTAATTTAACTAACATTCGCAAAAAATTATTAAAGCCATGGAAACTTTCATAAAACCTAATAATTCTATGAAATAAAATGGTATAAAATGGTGAAATATAGAGTTCACCTTTTTTTTTTTTGAGTGTAGTAACGTGCTTAGGAAGAGCTTTATTATTCCTTGATGAAGAAACCGCAATTTCGAACAAATTGATATTTGGGTCACGTATGCAAAATGTGGACTTAAAGTCAGAATTGGATCTTTGGTATGTCTTTAATGAATATTCATACCTCATTGAATCAATACAGAAATTATAATCATAGCAGTCTATTCCAAAGAATTTTTACTTTACAAATGAAAGTGCACATAAGTACCACCTAATATCTATCCCTGGAAAGAAATAAAATAATACGAAAATATGAATTTGCGAAAAGAATTTCCAGTTGATAGAAATCGATTAAGCGAATATCTTTAACTGAATTTATTTATTTATTTGTTTATTCCCAACGGTATATGCACGCAGAGAAGAAACATGATGGCCACAATCATATTTGAAGAGCAAAATAATATGATAGGAGCTATGTAACATTTTCACCTGCAACCATGTTGGATCAGTGAACATGGTTTTGGGAAAAATATAATTGTCCTCATCTAAAATGTTATTATATTGATAAAAAGATTTTTTTACATTAATTACAATTTTAAATGCGAGCTAATTGGACATGAAGATTAAGGAATTGGTATTATTATGCTATTGAAAAGAAAATGCCAGATACCCATCTTACAAGCCTGACTATACATATGTTTCAGTGTTGGCTAATCCACATTTCCATAGTCTCTAGTAAGATCTGGCTGGGTGAGATGATTCAATTTGGGTCTTATATGCTAATTTCTTATGGAAATTACATACGAGAATCATTTCTCCCAAGCTGAATCATTTTTCCACCACCACTGTGCATCATCTTCTCATATAGCTACAATCCCTTAATCTTATTTTTTCGATTTCAATTTGTTATTACATTACTGCAACAACAGATTGAAATCTATTTTTAGAGGCTTTTCTGAATTCACCTGATTGGTGAACGATCACACAATGTCTTGCTTCTAGTCAACAACAATTACTGTGATAACTATTTGAAACTGGTTTCAAGGACACAACAACAATTGTAACGACAATATTAGTAGTGTTTTGTTTACCTTTTACGACGGGCTCATCGTAGCTTACTATTTTTATGTTAGCCTGATATCAACGCAGGCTGGGTTTTCGTCCAAATCAATTACTTTACATTAATTACCATTTTAAATGAGAGCTAATTTGTGACGACCGAAAGTCGGACCTCGTTTTCGGCCATACAATTGTAATTCTTTTGTCCATTCCATTATATACTATTACACCATTAGCCAAGTGTGTTGTCGCAAGCCACTTGACGTGCTCTATTCTGCCAAGTGTGTTGTCGTATGCCGCTGGCCGTGATTCCGTTACGTGAGCCTTGACTAATCGTTCAACTAGGTGTGTTGTAGCAAGCCGCTTACCGCTATCGAGACCCTTAAACCATCGCCCGATTCTAGGAAGTGTGTTAGCATAAGCCACTCGCGTGAGCCGTAAGTTACGAAAACCCGTGAACAATCTGCGGAGTATGTTGTCGTAAGCCACTTCGTCACGAAACGTGTGATGTCGTAAGCCACAAGTAATAAAACACCTTTTCCGCGACCGTCTTAGCCTTTATACATTCCGTACGAACGAGAACCGCGGACGTCCACGGTACACCACGTTGACGAAATCCCACAGTCACTTACGCGCTGTGCCACGCCTATAGACCCCAGACCCGACAACTAAACACCACCGACTCATCACACTAACAGACGAAGTGTCGTACCAGGTCACGTCTCGGCGAAAATTGTTATTCCCGAGGACTAAGTAGGATAACCAACGTACTGCCGACGTAGTGTCGTCCCAGGCCACGTCAATACATCGCCGGTATTCAATACCGAGGGATCGAGCTGTTTCCACGAAGCCGTGTTGCCAACGACGAAGTGCCGGTCCAGGTCACGTCGAGGACTGCAAAGACCAGTAGATAAGGAACATTTACATTAAATTGATGCTATTCAACCGTCGAACGGAATGGACGTGTTTTTTAATAGCGGATAAAATCATCGTAATAAGTACCTACTATGAATTTCAAGTGTGGTGGGATATTAGGCCACCATGCAGAGAAATTCAAAGACATCCACTGGGTTGCTAACTTCAGGGCCCAGTGGACGGGTATCGACTGGAGTTATAAATTTGGGCAATGACCAAGAGTTAGGCCCAATTAGGCGACCGGTAGACGGGTCGACTGGTAGCGACAATTTGACAAGTCGAACCTTTTCCAAGGTAGCGGCATCAAAAGGAGGTAATCCCTCACGAAAGAGATTCAAGGAACGCAGAAATGCTTTGTTTATCCTAAAGAAATTAGGATCAGTCGACCCAAGCACTTTGTCGGCTAAACAAAGCGATTCCTTAAAATGGGCTCAAGGAATTCTTGAGGCTAGAAAAACGGAACGATCACCGGATGAGCTGCCATCCTCCAAAATGGATCAACGATCGTTTGCCTCAGTTGCTAAAGACAGCCTTGTGATGGCTATCATAAATAAAGGAGCATTGGACGGTATGCTTCCAAAGCTAAAATGGGGGGAAATTGAGAATGCTTTGTCTGGCGTCTACTCACAGGTGCCGAAAAAGTTTCCCGGCCCAGATCCTCGACACCAAGAGGCTGGTTGGTATCAAGGACGATTTAAGCTAGTCGCATTTGAGGACCAGAGGTCTATAGAATGTTTTAAAGCTGGTCTGTTACTAATTGGTGAAGTTGAAGAGTCGGCTAGATCTAGAGCACATGCGTGGATACCTGCAAACCCTGCTGACCCTGAATCTATTTTAAATAGACTGAAACAATGCAATCCAGATCTTCCAACAGCTGATTGGAAGGTTGGCCGTTTGGATTAAGGTGTATAAAAACGATCAGCAAAAGGATTCAGAAATGGACAAGCCTCTGTCTGAATCAGAAGTAAGCGGATCCTCTTGCGAAGTCGAGGGAGATACCAAAGTTGAAGACATGGATAGATACCGTACGCGTGAGGAGGCTTCTACTGCCTCAGAACTCAGCAAAGTTGAACCTATGGTTATTGCGAGAGTCACCGAGATCTCTGAAGAGGACATTCTTGATGACTCGATTGAAGCGGCTGATGTGGCGGTTGTTGAAAATCTCGATAGTCCTACGCATGTGCTGCCTTAAAAGTTCTCCTGATGAAAGGGGACATAGTTCTTATTCAAGAACCATATGTTTATAGAAACAAAATATGTGACTTAAGTACTCCGGGGTTCAAACTATTGCAGTATACAGGTAATGATGTAATTCGAGCTTGTATAATTGCTAAAAATGAGCTTAACTTTTTTCTGCTTCCTTCAATGTGCAATGCATACAGTGTCGTTGTCAATTTAGAAATAGCCAAATGCCGAAGATACCGGTCTATATGGGACATGACAGGGAGATGCCTCCATGTGCCGTTAAGACCTTAGTTAAGGAGTCACTGAAAACAAAGACGAAACTCATTATGGGATGCGATGCGAATGCGCATCATATTATATGGGGAAGTAGTGATACTAATGCAAGGGGAGAGTCGCTAATAGAGTTTATTTTGCGTACTAATCTGGTAGTTTGCAACAAGGGAGATGCCCCAACCTTTGTCACTAAAAACAGGCAAGCGGTTTGGACATCACCTTGGCCTCGCAAGAAATGATATCTGAGTGGCAGGTTTTAAGTGAACACAGCTTCTCAGATCATCGCTACATCAGTTTCAAATTTGATGTTCATACCACCAAGACCATATTTCCGCAAAATGTTAGGAAAGCTGACTCGAATAGGTATAGGGAATCGTTCAATATGATGATATCGGAACTACCAGAGACAAATATGAGCACTGTGCAAGTTATCGAACACGCAGTGGAGAGGATTACTAAGGCCTTCAACATTTCACTGAAAGCTGCATGCCCTAAAGGGAAGCCAAGGGGAAAAATGGACCACCATGGTGGTCTACGGAGTTAGGTAATATGAGGAAATCGTGCAGGAAGCTCTTTAACAAAGCAAAATCCACAAGAGCTCCTGTGGATTGGGACGCTTACAAGAAGAATCTCAGAGGATACAATCGAGAACTTAGAAAGGCTCAGCATAACTCTTGGAATGATTACTGCAGCAGAGAAATGGGCGAAAGATAATGGTCTTGGGGTAAATCCTGCGAAGACAGAACTAGTCATGTACTGCAAAGATCGCAAAACTCCCACGGTTAGACCCATTTCCTTAGGGGGTATTGAAATTCCCTTTATGGAGTGTGCAAAATACCTTGGCGCTGTTTTGGACAGAAAGCTGAACTTTAAGCTTAATATTGAAGAAAGGGTGAGGAAAGCAACGTGCAAAAAGGCAATAGGGAAAAAGTGGGGACTAAAACCAGAAATTGTACATTGGCTATACACGGCAGTGGTTAGAGCTATAATGCTATATGGTGTTGTAGTCTGGTGGCCGGCACTTCACCAGGCGACATGTTTAGACAAAGTTTAGCGTATGGCGTGCTTGTGTATCTCACGTGCATTCAGCAAGACAGGAACAAACTCCCTTAGTGTCATACTGCATCTATTGCCTTTAGACATTTTGGCAAAACAGTCAGCTGCAACAACGGCTGTGCGATTGCGTGAGCTATCGCTGTGGTCGGAAAAAAGTTACGGTCACAGTTCGGTCCTCAAAATAATGCCAGATGTGCCTAACGTAGTGGATTACATTTTGGCGAGTCCACTTTTCGACAAAAAGTTTGAGACTCTAATTCCCAACAGTGAGGCGTGGTGTACACGGACCCCGGGGAATAAAAGATATATAGATTTCTACATTGATGGCTCCAAATTGGATGGCCAAGCGGGTTTCGGAGTATATTCTAAAGATCTGGAACTTCGAATAGCGAAAAGATTACCTGATCACTGTAGTGTTTTTCAGGCTGAAATATTAGCAATAAGAGAAGTGGTGAGTTGGCTGAGAAGTAATGCTCCAAGCAATATTGGCATTAATATATACTTAGACAGTAAACCTTCAATAAAATCCTTGGACTCTGTGTTCCTTAACTCGAAAACGGCCATAGACTGCCGCAAATCTCTCAATGAGATGGCTGAGCAGCACAATATTCACCTAATATGGGTGCCTGGCCATAGGAACATACCGGGGAACTGCGAAGCAGATGAGCTAGCAAGGCTAGGAACTACCTTACATATTCCAGGGGAACTAGAATCTGTTGGTATGCCTCTGGCTACCTGCAAGCTCTTACTGCCTGAGAAGGCTGTCATGATGGCAAATGTTCGATGGGAGAATTGTAAGGGTTGTAACGACACCAAGCAAATATGGCCCCATTTAAACTTAAACCGCACACTAGATATGCTAGTGTTCTCGAGACGCCAGATATCACTCCTGATATCTGCTATAACGGGTCGCTGCCTGATAGGCGATTTCGCAAAAACTATTGGTGCGAAGTATAATGACTATTGTATAAGCTGTCATGACGTGGAGGAAAAGGAATCAATTAAACACCTCTTGTGTGAGTGTCCTGCTTTTTGTGTAAGGCGTAAGCGAATTTTAGGAGCATATAGCTTTAGATTACTGGCTGACCTGGAAAACGTTAACTTAAGCAGTTTGTTAATGTTTTTGGAGCAATCTGGTTGGTTCCACAAAAGTAAATAATAGAGAAGGTTCAGTGGTTAAGACTAGAAGTGCCCATATGTACTAGGTACTTTTAGTTAAATGTGGTATCACAATGGACTGAATAGTCTAAGTGAGCCTGAAATTTAATCGGGCTGCCACTTTAACCTAACCTAACCATTGGTGCGAAGTATAATGACTATTGTATGAGCTGTCATGATGCGGAGGAAAAGGAATCAATAAAACACCTCTTGTGTGAGTGTCCTGCATTTTGTGTAAGGCGTAAGCAAATTTTAGGGGCATATAGCTTCAGATTACTGGCGGACCTGGAAAACGTTAACTTAAGCAGACTGCTAATGTTTTTGGAACAATTTGGTTGGTTCAACAGAAGAAAATAATCGAGAAGGTTCAACGGTTAAAACTAGAGGTTCCCATATGTAATAGGTACTTTTAGTTAGTGTGGTATCACAATGGACTGAATAGTCTAAGTGAGCCTGAATCTTAATCGGGCTGCCACTTTAACCTAACCTAACCTACATTAATTTGTATTGTAGGTGTAGATGTTCCACTAATAAAACCGATTGTTAACTTTTAAGTCGAAATAAGGCCTTTTCTCTACTCGGGTCAGTACAAATATAAATTTCTGTGACGAACCCTTCCCCCGCGAGTTATACCGTAGCACACGAGGGAAAATCCGTCGTTACAGTGGCGCCCGAGCAGGGACCTTGAGTAGAGAATTGTACAAAACGGTCAAATCTATAACACCAATCGGTTTCAGGTTTAAATACTCTTGTAACACTTGCTGTTAATAACTATATAACTACCAGGAACTTATAAAACGACAGAAATGACCAACGTATTGCGCGCCTCATGGGCATATAACCAACGTATTGCGTGCCTCGTGGGCATATAGCCTACGTAAAGAAGAATTAGGAAACTACCTGAACGAGTTTGGGCTCGAGATTTCCGGGACCGTTGAGGAGCTGAGAAAATGTTTCGGTCAGTTTTTAGGTAAAGAGCACGATCCAGAAGTCCTCAAGAGAGTATTGGAATTCCAGGAACCGTCAGTATGAACTCCGGTCACACAGACAAACGCGACAGCTCTGCACAGAGAGACTCATCCACTGGTTGATAATAGAAACAGGAACCCCCCAGTCGTAGATCTACGTACCGTTGCGGACCAGGTGCGAAAATGGAACATTTGCTTTGACGGGGGGAAGGAACCCCTAGAATTCATTGAACGACTAGAAGAACTGGCGGATATGTACGGAGTTGACCCAGATGTTTTACCAAAAATGATGCCAGAAGTATTACGAGGGAGATCGCTAATATTGTACCGCAACAATAACCGCTTGTGGAGCAAATGGACGAGTTTCCGGGAAGATTTCCTAAAGTTTTTCTTGCCAGCGCGATTCTTCGAGCAGCTGGAAGACGAAATTGGCAGACGACGTCAGAAGCCCAAAGAATCATTCAGAAACTACACCCTCAACATGCAGGAACTAATGAGACATTCGAACTACTCCGAGCACCAGAAAGTGGAACCAATTTTCCGGAATGCGTTACCGGAATACCCATGGTATATCCGCAGCAGAGATTTTCAGATTCTAGCAGATCGGCTGACTATGGCGGAGGTTCTGGAAAGTCTCCCACCACTGACCTCACACCCGCGAGAACAGCATAGACGAATGGATCCAGAGGAAGTAACAGTAACGTCCCAGCCACGGATTGACCCACGGACGGCGTGTCGTAACTGTGGTGAAGACGGACTCTACGCCAGTGGATGCCGAAATGAGCAAGTGCTTTTCTGCTGGGAGTGTGGTAGAAGAGGTATTCGAAGGATCCGCTGCTGCCGTAGGAACTCCAGAAACGGGGGACGGGCCCGACAACACCAGGGGCAAACGGGCCCGCAGAACAACTCAGCGCCCCGCCACTAAGTCCAGTCCTACACGTCGAACCTAAGAAGTTGGTAGCCACTATTGTCATCGGCAACCAACGCACACAAGCTGTCGTTGATACAGGTGCTACAGGCAGCTTTCTCAGCGAGGAGTTTGCACAAACCCTAGAGGAACCGGGCCTTTGGACACCGTACTAAGCAAATGTCACGTTAGCTGATCAATCTCAACTGCGAATAACCCACGCACTGCACGTCGACGTCGAGCTAGGCTCCCGGAGGATACCAACTCGATTCTTGGTCATGCCAGGGGCTTCGGAGAACGTCCTCCTTGGACTAGACTTCCTGACAAAAATTGGAGCTCGCCTTACCATGGGTGGTTGCACCTGTGTGTTTGTGGCGAATGAAGGATATAAGAGTGAAGCCAGCGGCATGCAACAGTACAGACACCGCAGCATAACCTGTCCGTGCCAGAAAGTAGGGCTGCTCTGCCTAAGAACAATCTCTGAGCCTGACAGCGCCCAGGGACAAAGACCGTTAAAGATGCATTCGGCAGCCGACCAAGAGCAAATTCGACAATTCCTTAGTGAGGAGCTCGCCAAATTCCAGGATATACAGGGTCCATCCACTGCAGCAACGCATCGCATCGTGATGATGGACGATCGCCCTTTTAAACTGCGGTATGCAGCCCGTAATCCCGCGATGCAAGCCATTATTGACACAAAAATCAATGAACTCCTAGCCAGCGGATATATCGAACCATCACGCAGCGCATATAGTTCTCCGATCACCCTAGCGCAAAAGAAGAATGACCAATGGAGATTATGCATGGACTTTCGATACTTGAGCAGCAAATCCGATCCCGACGCGTATCCTCTACCCCGCATCAATTCGATCATGGATCGCCTGCGCGAAGCGACGTATGTAAGCAGTCTTGATTTGAAGGACGGATATTGGCAAATTCCGTTGGACCACACAAGTAGGAAATACACTGCCTTCACCGTTGCAGGACGCGGCCTGTTCGAGTGGAGAGTTATGCCATTCAGCTTACACTCTGCTCCCGCGACATTTCAGCGAGCCCTAGACAGTGTCATCGGACCCGAACTCGAACCTTTCGCATTTGCCTACCTGGACGACATCATCGTGATAGGTAAAACATTGGACGAGCATCTGAGCAACCTACACGAGGTCTTCCGCCATCTTCGAACCGCCAAGCTACGTATTAATCCAGACAAGTGTGAATTCCTCAAACAGGAAACTAAATACCTCGGTCATGTTGTTAGCGGCCAAGGAATTCATACGGACCCCGATAAGATCTCGGCCATCCAGGAGATGAAAGCGCCGACAAACGTGAAGGAGCTGTGCCGTTTCCTGGGTGTCGTCTCCTGGTATGGACGGTTTTGCTACCCTAGCCCATTCTCTCACCAGCATGCTTAAAAAGGGCAGACACTGGAAGTGGACGGAGGAGCAACAGACGGTCTTCGAAATTTTAAAAGCAAGGCTGACACTAGCACTCGTATTAGCATGTCCCGACTTTGGGCGAGTGTTTCTCCTCCAAACGGATGCCAGTGATTACGGCCTTGGAGCAGTGTTGACCCAATAATTTGAAGAGGGCGAACGAGTCATCGCATACGCCAGTCGGACCCTGAATCGCGCTGAAAGAAACTACTCGGCCACCGAGAAGGAATGCTTGGCTGTTGTGTGGGGAGTACGGAAAATGAGACCGTACCTCGAAGGATATCAATTCCAAGTCCTTACAGATCACCTCGCCATGAAATGGCTAAACTCAATAGATAACCCGACGGGTCGTTTGGCGATGGGCCCTCGAACTCCAGCAGTATTCCTATACGATCAAATATAGGAAAGGATGACTGAACGTCGTGGCGTGGGATAGGGCATCTATCCCGCCAGCCAACGGAGAGCTTAAATCGGACTATTGCTGAGACACCGGAGGACTACCCGTGGATTCGGAAAAAGATCGAAGAGATTCACAAGGACACTGAGAAATTTCCCGATTATGCAATTATTGGGGATCAGCTTTATCGACACATAACGCGACACCCAACTGACATCGATTGTACGCCATGGAAGTTGTGCGTTCCCATGACCAAGCGCCCGGGAGTACTGCACGAAAATCATAGCCAACCATCAGGTAAAGAAGACTATAAACCGAGTGTTTAGCCGTTATTTTTGGCCAGGGATGTCGCAGGATGTCGCCAAGTTTGTGAGAGTTTGTGAATCATATCAACGGTACAATGTAAATCAAGCGGCACCAAAAGGGCAGATGTTGCTGTCTATCCCGGAAGAACCTTTGTCCACGATCTGCGCAGACTATGTTGGACCTCTGCCACGTACAAAACATGCTGGTATTCATTGACCGGTTCTCGACGTGGGTAGAGTTAGTTCCATAACGGAAAGCAGCTGATGACGGAGTAGTTAAAGCTTTCCGAGAACGAATACTTTCGAGGTTCGGGACGCCCAAAGTTATCATCAGCGACAACGGCAGTCAATTTACCAGCCGGGAGCTGGAAAGGTATCTAAAACAGATAGGCGTTCGACACCAATTGACAGCACCATACTGTACACAGGAAACTCCCACGGAACGAGCGAATAGGACCGTTAAGACAATGATCTCTCAAATATGCGAGAATCAACACAACAAGTGGGATGGACATCTCCCGGAGATCAGCCTCGCCATCAGTACTAGTATTTCGGAGTCCACTGGGCATTCGCCTGCCTTCATTGTTCAGGGGCGAGAACCCCGTCTGCCCAATGCTTTATACGACGAGGTCACCGTAGGTACCGGGCAAAGGAAGCAAAGTCCGGCGGACAAAGCGACGGAGCTACGGGATGTGTTTACGATGGTCAGGACAAGCTTGGCAAGAGCTGGAGAAGACCAAAGGAGATACTACAATCTGAGACGAAGGAAGTGGATTGGAGAATTGGTACTAGTGCGCCAGCACCCTCTATCGAGACCATTCGATCAATTCGCTGCAAAACTCGCTCCAAAATACGATGGACCTTACGAAGTTGTGAGTTTCCCGTCACCAGTTATAGCCAAGCTCCGTGGCCGTGATAAAGGAGACATCCGTACCGCACATCTAATCGAACTGAAATCGTTTACTACAGACGACGGAATGCTACTAACCAATAATGATACTAAACGGGTAGAAACAGTTGATAACTCTACTAATCATCACAATATTTCTGTTCTTCTAGCAAAAACGACTGATATGGACCCGGGAAAACCTCCACCAAAGACAAACGCTTATTTCAAGGTCCAGTGGCAAGAACGGTATCTTAACCGCCACCCAGAGTTACCCGATTCCGTACCGACCACCAACGACGGACCGACGTCAGAGGTTCTACCACAGGCATTGATACGGCCCTGCGTCGTACAGGTACCACGACTGGGTGCTTCTCACCGCTCTCGACCAGAGGCTATTCCTCGGGCACTGGCACACCGGTTGACCCGCCAGCGCATACGGCCATTGCCATACCCTGGGATACCAGCCCGTCATATCGATCCCGTGCGACCCATGCCTCGTCCCATCTCACCGGTCATAGTGGCAACGGCCGAACTGTCATCGGATTCTGATGAACCCGTGACACCACCACGGAGAGCGACACCAACTCCTCCAACGCCCTCGCCGACAGTCTCCATAATAGAGATCGTGGATGACGTCGAAGATGCAAATCCGCCACCGATCCAGCGCAGAATACCTGATGCAGCCGAGGATGAGTTGCCAGGTCCCGCACACTCCGGGGAAGTCATCGCAGGCCCGTCCACCGCACCGTAGGAATCGACCCCAGCACAACGGCATGTCACTACTGCATCCGAGCCGAAAGATTCCCAGGCATGTGTCACGACCTCCTCGGATGCTCCCACTACCTCCTCGGAGTCCGAGGAAAACTATCGTCGGGGGAACGCGCGTCTGTCGACCACCCGCACCATGCCTAGCGCGGTCGTGGTCCCGGAACGGCAAGATCCCGATCCGGAATATATATTCCAGTGCCAGCACGAGCTACCATTAGAGGTTCGCCGAGGACTCCAGCGGCACTTCCGCATAGCCATGGCACATTGACAAACTTTTCTATTGAAATAAAATTTTGACAAAATTTTATATAGAAATAAAATTTTGACAAAATTTTCTATAGAAATAAAATTTTGACAAAATTTCCTATAGAACACAAATGTGAGAAAATTTTCTATAGAAATAAAAATTTTACAAAATTTTCTATAGAAATAAAAATTTGAGAACATTTTCTATAGAAATAACATTTTGTAAAAATTTTCTATAAATAACTACTAATCATCACAATATTTCTGTTCTTCTAGCAAAAACGACTGATATGGACCCGGGAAAACCTCCACCAAAGACAAACGCTTATTTCAAGGTCCAGTGGCAAGAACGGTATCTTAACCGCCACCCAGAGTTACCCGATTCCGTACCGACCACCAACGACGGACCGACGTCAGAGGTTCTACCACAGGCATTGATACGGCCCTGCGTCGTACAGGTACCACGACTGGGTGCTTCTCACCGCTCTCGACCAGAGGCTATTCCTCGGGCACTGGCACACCGGTTGACCCGCCAGCGCATACGGCCATTGCCATACCCTGGGATACCAGCCCGTCATATCGATCCCGTGCGACCCATGCCTCGTCCCATCTCACCGGTCATAGTGGCAACGGCCGAACTGTCATCGGATTCTGATGAACCCGTGACACCACCACGGAGAGCGACACCAACTCCTCCAACGCCCTCGCCGACAGTCTCCATAATAGAGATCGTGGATGACGTCGAAGATGCAAATCCGCCACCGATCCAGCGCAGAATACCTGATGCAGCCGAGGATGAGTTGCCAGGTCCCGCACACTCCGGGGAAGTCATCGCAGGCCCGTCCACCGCACCGTAGGAATCGACCCCAGCACAACGGCATGTCACTACTGCATCCGAGCCGAAAGATTCCCAGGCATGTGTCACGACCTCCTCGGATGCTCCCACTACCTCCTCGGAGTCCGAGGAAAACTATCGTCGGGGGAACGCGCGTCTGTCGACCACCCGCACCATGCCTAGCGCGGTCGTGGTCCCGGAACGGCAAGATCCCGATCCGGAATATATATTCCAGTGCCAGCAGGAGCTACCATTAGAGGTTCGCCGAGGACTCCAGCGGCACTTCCGCATAGCCATGGCACATTGACAAACTTTTCTATAGAAATAAAATTTTGACAAAATTTTCTATAGAAATAAAATTTTGACAAAATTTTCTATAGAAATAAAATTTTGACAAAATTTCCTATAGAACACAAATGTGAGAAAATTTTCTATAGAAATAAAAATTTTACAAAATTTTCTATAGAAATAAAAATTTGAGAACATTTTCTATAGAAATAACATTTTGTAAAAATTTTCTATAAATAACTACTAATCATCACAATATTTCTGTTCTTCTAGCAAAAACGACTGATATGGACCCGGGAAAACCTTCACCAAAGACAAACGCTTATTTCAAGTTCCAGTGGCAAGAACGGTATCTTAACCGCCACCCAGAGTTACCCGATTCCGTACCGACCACCAACGACGGACCGACGTCAGAGGTTCTACCACAGGCATTGATACGGCCCTGCGTCGTACAGGTACCACGACTGGGTGCTTCTCACCGCTCTCGACCAGAGGCTATTCCTCGGGCACTGGCACACCGGTTGACCCGCCAGCGCATACGGCCATTGCCATACCCTGGGATACCAGCCCGTCATATCGATCCCGTGCGACCCATGCCTCGTCCCATCTCACCGGTCATAGTGGCAACGGCCGAACTGTCATCGGATTCTGATGAACCCGTGACACCACCACGGAGAGCGACACCAACTCCTCCAACGCCCTCGCCGACAGTCTCCATAATAGAGATCGTGGATGACGTCGAAGATGCAAATCCGCCACCGATCCAGCGCAGAATACCTGATGCAGCCGAGGATGAGTTGCCAGGTCCCGCACACTCCGGGGAAGTCATCGCAGGCCCGTCCACCGCACCGTAGGAATCGACCCCAGCACAACGGCATGTCACTACTGCATCCGAGCCGAAAGATTCCCAGGCATGTGTCACGACCTCCTCGGATGCTCCCACTACCTCCTCGGAGTCCGAGGAAAACTATCGTCGGGGGAACGCGCGTCTGTCGACCACCCGCACCATGCCTAGCGCGGTCGTGGTCCCGGAACGGCAAGATCCCGATCCGGAATATATATTCCAGTGCCAGCAGGAGCTACCATTAGAGGTTCGCCGAGGACTCCAGCGGCACTTCCGCATAGCCATGGCACATTGACAAACTTTTCTATTGAAATAAAATTTTGACAAAATTTTATATAGAAATAAAATTTTGACAAAATTTTCTATAGAAATAAAATTTTGACAAAATTTTCTATAGAAATAAAATTTTGACAAAATTTTCTATAGAAATAAAATTTTGACAAAATTTCCTATAGAACACAAATGTGAGAAAATTTTCTATAGAAATAAAAATTTTACAAAATTTTCTATAGAAATAAAAATTTGAGAACATTTTCTATAGAAATAACATTTTGTAAAAATTTTCTATAAATAACTACTAATCATCACAATATTTCTGTTCTTCTAGCAAAAACGACTGATATGGACCCGGGAAAACCTCCACCAAAGACAAACGCTTATTTCAAGGTCCAGTGGCAAGAACGGTATCTTAACCGCCACCCAGAGTTACCCGATTCCGTACCGACCACCAACGACGGACCGACGTCAGAGGTTCTACCACAGGCATTGATACGGCCCTGCGTCGTACAGGTACCACGACTGGGTGCTTCTCACCGCTCTCGACCAGAGGCTATTCCTCGGGCACTGGCACACCGGTTGACCCGCCAGCGCATACGGCCATTGCCATACCCTGGGATACCAGCCCGTCATATCGATCCCGTGCGACCCATGCCTCGTCCCATCTCACCGGTCATAGTGGCAACGGCCGAACTGTCATCGGATTCTGATGAACCCGTGACACCACCACGGAGAGCGACACCAACTCCTCCAACGCCCTCGCCGACAGTCTCCATAATAGAGATCGTGGATGACGTCGAAGATGCAAATCCGCCACCGATCCAGCGCAGAATACCTGATGCAGCCGAGGATGAGTTGCCAGGTCCCGCACACTCCGGGGAAGTCATCGCAGGCCCGTCCACCGCACCGTAGGAATCGACCCCAGCACAACGGCATGTCACTACTGCATCCGAGCCGAAAGATTCCCAGGCATGTGTCACGACCTCCTCGGATGCTCCCACTACCTCCTCGGAGTCCGAGGAAAACTATCGTCGGGGGAACGCGCGTCTGTCGACCACCCGCACCATGCCTAGCGCGGTCGTGGTCCCGGAACGGCAAGATCCCGATCCGGAATATATATTCCAGTGCCAGCAGGAGCTACCATTAGAGGTTCGCCGAGGACTCCAGCGGCACTTCCGCATAGCCATGGCCTTCCACCATCAGCACCGCCGCCGGAAGCAGGTGGTAACCGTTTGCGGACAGCGACTCCACATAATAATCAAGCGCCAGAGGCACATTATCGTGCAACCGAAGGATGACCCGTAACTCGAAGGAGGGGGAGCCGTGTGATGGCCGAAAGTCGGACCTCGTTTTCGACCACAAAATTGTAATTCTTTTGTTTTGTTATATTTTGTTTTATTTCCTTTCTCTATTTTCCTAATTTAAAAATGAATGAATTTCTGCTAATTTTTCTTTTTTTATGTAAATGAATTTCTCTAAACTTTGCAAAATAGAATATTTTCAACTTTGCAAAATAAGTCGCCGTTATTTAACACTAACAATGTCCATTGCAACATGTGTTAAACTTCGCATGTTTCAACTTTACCAAATACCTCGCCGTTATACAACACCAACAAATATCACAACAGGCTGTGGTGATGATCACTAACAACAACAACAACGAGCAGTGGCAATGGAATGTAAGTATGGAAGACCATTGTTCAGTTGTGATGTACATACAAAATAACCGAACAGAAGCATCACTGCTGAGATCTCTGCTACTGCCAAGCCAGGGAGAGGCTGCTCTGCCGTGGTGAATATCACAGCCACAGATGACAATAAAAGGAGTTGCAAAACTTGAATCTGGGTCAGTCAGTGCAGTGCGTGCCTACCATCGGCAACAACCAGTGAAGTTCGAGTTGACATTTATCACCAACAAAACAAAGGAAACTAGTGAGATACAGCGGGTAAGTACAGTGAACTGTTATATTATTTAACCAAAGTGTATTGTGACCCAGACGAATTTCGATAAATAGGATGGAAGTGGACATGATTGGTAAAGTGATTACGTGTAAAATTTGTTTATAAAAGCAAGTGTGTTGTCGCATGCCACTGGCAGTGTTCTCGTTACATAACTTTTTATAAAACCAAGTGTGTCGTCGTATGCCACTTGCATTTATCGCGTTACATAGCCTCTTTAAAAATCAAGTGTGTTGTCGTATGCCACTTGCATTAATCGCGTTGCATAACCTCTTTGAAGTCAGGTGTGTTGTCGCATGCCACTTGCCACGTTCAAATCCCAAAACCCATGATTAAGTATAATCACCCGTGACTAAATATAGGTTTGATCTTATCAAGTGGGTTGTCGTGTGCCACTTGCCGTAATCGCGCTATATAGACTGTATTACTGCAGGTGTGTTGTCGCAAGCCACTTGCCGCTTCAAATTCCATCACCCGTGACTAGAGATTCTTCCAAGTGTGTTGTCGCAAGCCACTTGTCGCGTTCAAATACGATAACCCGCGACCAAAGATTCTTCCAAGTGTGTTGTCGCAAGCCACTTGCCACGTCCATATACCATTACCCGTGACTAGGGACTCTTCCAAGTGTGTTGTCGCATGCCACTTGCCGTGAATTCGTTATCCACTTTTATATCATTGGTCAAGTGTGTTGTCACAAGCCACTTGCTTCCCGTGCGTGAACGTTACTAAACTGTTTTCTCGAGTGTGTTGTCGCAAACCACTTGTTGTGATTCCATTTTTGTGAACGTTGCTTGTTCCACTTTTGCGAACGTTGCTAAACCGTCTTCTCAAGTGTGTTGTCGCAAGCCACTTATCGTGGTCTATTCTGCCAAATGTGTTGTCGTATGCCACTGGCCGTGATTCCGTTACGTGAGCCTTGACTAATCGTTCGACCAGGTGTGTTGTCGCAAGCCGCTTATCGCTATCGAGACCCTTAGACCATCGCCCGATTCTAGGAAGTGTGTTACCATAAGCCACTCGCGTGAGCCGTAAGTTACGACAACCAGTGAATAATCAGCGGAGTGTTTTGTCGTAAGCCACTTCGTCACGAAACGTGTGATGTCGTAAGCCACAAGTAATAAAACACCTTTTCCGCGACCGTCTTAGCCTTTATACATTCCGTACGAACGAGAACCGCGGACGTCCACGGTACACCACGTTGACGAAATCCCACAGTCACTTAGACTACGCGCTGTGCCACGCCTATAGACCCCAGACCCGACAACTAAACACCACCGACTCATCACACTAACAGACGAAGTGTCGTACCAGGTCACGTCTCGGCAAAAATTGTTATTCCCGAGGACTAAGTAGGATAACCAACGTACTGCCGACGTAGTGTCGTCCCAGGCCACGTCAATACATCGCCGGCATTCAATACTGAGGGATCGAGCTGTTTCCACGAAGCCGTGTTGCCAACGACGAAGTGCCGGTCCAGGTCACGTCGAGGACTGCAAAGACTAATAGATAAGGAACATTTACATTAAATTGTATTGTAGGTGTAGCTATTCCACTAATAAAACCGATTGTTAACTTTTAAATCGAAATAAGGCCTTTTCTCTACTCGGGTCACTACAAATATAAATGTGACGAACCCTTCCCCCGCGAGTTATACCCTAGCACACGAGGGAAACCCCGTCGTTACAAATTGGACATGAAAATTAAGGAATTGGTATTATTATGCTATTGAAAAGAAAATGACAGATACCCATCAAATCAAAAGAACAATGGTCACGATCGAATCAAAAGACAATGGTCACGATCTAAACTATTATGGTATTGATAAAATTTTTTTCCAGTTAAAAGAACATGGTCACAATCTAAAATGTTTTTATCTTTATGACAAAAAACTTTATTCGTCGTCGAAAAAAGGACGCCACTTGAGAAAAGAAAACACAAAATTATCTTTATTTATTTGTTTTTATTTATTTGAAAACTAATTTATTGTTTATAAGTATTTATAATGTCGTTCAAGCAAACATCACATAATTTTACACACCCTATTTTGGTTCAATTTCAACAATAAGTAATCATTCCATATTTACGCCGTGCCCATCAAATGTGCAAACGCAGGCACTATGTACCTGCAAATAAAATAAATTATACCATAAAAAATGCAGAACAAAAACAGGTATATTTTTCAATTTCACTTTCCTTTTTTGTGTTCACATAAAACCACGTGCCACTTCTGAATAAATAAATTAACACAAAAAACAGCAATTCCGTATTCTCCGTCCATTCCAAGCAACAATCAACACGCGACTGACACGCAAAATGAAAATCGTGTGTACCTGCTCAATGTTTGTATAAAATTCTTTTCGCTGCAAAAAAGTTAAATGGATACGAAAATAATGTACATGGTCTTTATGGAAATATAATGGTTCTAGACATGCCTAACCTATAAAAATTGTTTTTCCCTGCAAAAAAGTCGAAAAATTGAATGGTTAGGTACATGATTTTCCTGATCATGTAATGGTCTCAAATTCTATCATTTAAATAGTAGAACATGATTGCGGCACTTGAGGAACATTTAAATGCTTATTGCCAGCATAACTTTTTCTCTGCCCGAAAAATATTTTTACAAAGACAAAATACATGGTTTTTGCGACATTTATAAGCTCTAGATAAGCATTAAATAGATGCGGCAACCATTTCCAAAATGTTTTTTCTGTGCGTGTGGATCCATAGTATGCTAAGTGAACGTACCATGTTGCGGAAAATGGTTACCTTGTCAAATTCAGAAGCTTATCTCAAATTTAAATTAAAGAATGTTCGAACGGGAAAGTATGAGTCGAAATTGATACAATTAAGAACAAAATGAAATAGCAATGTATTCGAAAATTGAACATTTTCGACTTAGGATACTACGCTGTGGCTTTGGTGATGGTAATATAGACAAATACTTACATTAGATCCATGTGACCAGGAAGCAATAATGGCGTTGCATGCTAATGGTATATCGCGAGCTCCCATGCACTGCCTCCCCCTTTCGCGTGCCATCTTCTCCAGTTCCTGATGCATGCCATGACATTCCCTTAGTGTGATGTGCTGCAGATAATGTACGCTGGATGGTGAATCGAATATTGGTTCATACTGTTGAAGGAAAAGAGATGAGATAGAAATAAGCAAGGATATAATCATAAAATCTTTCATCCATTAGATAAGCTATGACATAGCATAATTCTTGATGACCATGTGGTTATATCACAAAAGCAGAAATAATATCTTTTGCGACCTATAACGAGTAACAATATTTCTGGACACAATTGTTGGAGGCAAAAGCAAAAAAATGGGGAAGGTTAAGATAAAGCAACCCGGAATGTAACGCTGTAGATACAAAAAGTCGAAGATTTTGAATTAAAATTTTAAAAGGACGACTTTCCAAATCTGGAGTAGCGAAAAGTCGAAATTTACAAACGGGAACTTTCTGGTATTTAAAAAAAAAACGAACAATTGAGCTTTTGCTTCTCATTACAATCCCCAGGTGAGAGCTGGAGTTAATAGAGCTCTCTCACCACATCCTATAGGATCGAAGATCAAACGTTTGTCACTAGAAGCAGACAAGACATAACATAGCTTTAAATGCAAATCCATTACATAAAGGAAGAAGTAGGAATCCTCTCACACCAATCCATGATGTATCGGTGGACCAAGAAGAGACTAAAATGTGTTTAGATGCGATTACTTGTGTGTAAATTCAAGCAGTGATTAACAGAGTTAGCACGTAATTTATGCGCTATCAAGTGGACCCATCGATGTGAACCGAAAAAGTAGAGCGAGACAAATGTGGTTTTCAAACTCAAAATCTTTTCATTCGGATCCATACTGAGTACTCTAGAGATGATTGCAGCTAATCTATTGAGATTGTATTGCATTAACCAATTGATGACCCTCTATCTATTAAATACACTTGCCAGAAAATGTATTCGTACAACCCGTCCATACCACTAGAAGCCTTATTAAACCATTGATATAATGAATGAAAGATTGAAAAAATGTTTGTTTGGGAATTTATTAACTTGCGTACTTTTATTTTTAACAATTAATATCAAAAATATATATTACACATTGCGTACATGTAAGAAAAATAAAATAAAGTGGAAAAATTCACTAGAATAAGTATTCGTATACATTCAGTAATTCTTGATCTATTCTACATTTTGCAGGCTTATAAACTTGTTTTAATAACTTGTGGGATATCCCTTACGTTTAAGCACCTAAAAAAGTCGACATTGACCAGTTTAGTAGTTTCTTCCTCGCTAATTTTGACCCATTCAGCCGTAATAACATTTTTAAGCATTTCCTTTGACGATATTGCATGTTGGCGTATTTTACGCTCCAATAAATCCCACAAATGCTCTAAATCTGGAGATTGGGGAGGCAAATTGAGCTGATGTTTCGTATTATATAGCAACCACAACTTCTCATTTAAAGCGGCGTGCTTTGGATCGCTATCTTGCTGGAATCAATAATCATCTCCAAGGCCAAGTTTCTCAACACTTTGGCGTAAATTTTGTTTCAAAATATTAATATAGCCATATTGATCCATAACAGACTCTAAAGGGTGATACGGTCAAAATTTGGTCAAGGGAAACCGCGTGTAAATCGGTGAAATCGTTTATTTAAAAAATCAAAATAAATTTCTTTTTCAAGTTCAATTAGTATAAAATTCAGGAAAAATATTCAGTTAGGCTTTCGCTTTTCCAAATCCGAATTGCCGGGCCTCACGCTTGACACCTGCCATCAGATTTTGTACAGCCACCTTGTCCACCTTCTCCGCCGCAGAAAGCCAGTTTGCCTTGAACTGCTGCTCGTCCTTAGCAGCTTTTTTGGTCTTCTTTAGGTTCCGCTTGACAATAGCCCAGTATTTCTCAATTGGGCGGAGCTCTGGCGTGTTGGGAGGGTTCTTGTCCTTGGGAACCACCTGCACGTTGTTGGCGACGTACCACTCCATGGCCTTTTTACCGTAATGGCAAGATGCCAAATCCGGCCAAAACAGTACGGAACAACCGTGTTTCTTCAGGAAAGGCAGCAGACGTTTAATCAAACACTCTGTCACGTAAATTTCTTGGTTGACAGTCCCGGAAGCTATGAAAATGCTGCTTTTCAAGCCACAGGTACAGATATTTCTTTGCGAACTTTGACAGTTTTATGTGCTTGAAAATATACGCTACCTTTCCCCTTCCTTTTGCGGTATAAAACTCCTGTCCCGGAAGCTGCTTGTAGTCGGCTTTGAATCGTCGTGTACAGCCTCCGGGATCGCGCTTTGGCCGTCGTATTTTGTTTATCATCGCGATTTGGAGTCACTACCTTCTTGTAAGTCGATAGTCCGGCTCGTTTTTTGGCTCGATGCACGGTTGTAGACGATACACCCAGCTTATTTGCGACATCTCGGAGAGAGAGGTTAGGGTTTCGCTTGAAACTACCGGCAACTCTCTTTGTCGTCTCAGCGGCTTCCGGTTTTCGATTTCCCCCCGATCCAGACTTCCTGGCTGTCGACAAACGTTCCCCAAACCCTTTAATTACATTTGTAACGGTTGATTTGGCAACTTTTAGCGATTTTGCCAGCTTTGCGTGCGAGTAGCTCGGATTTTCGCGATACGCTGCTCTTCTTGCTTGGCATTTTGACAACTGAAGAATGAATTTCAAAATCAAATTAGGAGCAACATTCTACACACAAATTCAAAATGAGGGGTGTTCAGGTTTTTGAAATGCAAAATTGAGAGAAATACGTCAAGTTTATATTGACCAAATTTTGACCGTATCACCCTTTATAAATGTTAATTTTCCAACACCTTTGCCAGACATGCACCCCCATACCATAACACCACCTCCTACGTGTTTAACTGTGGGAACGAGATTTTCTTTGTTTAGCGCTGTTCCAACTTTCCGCCACACTAATTGTTTTCCTTTTATGCCAAAAATGCAAAACTTACTCTCGTCTGAAAATAACACACGATTCCAGAATTCTGGATCCATTTGTACAAACTTGTTGGCGAATTTCATTCGCTTCTTTCGACTTATTTCGGATATATAAGGCTTCCTATAAAAAGGAGGTCCCTTGTCATTGAGCTTAACATGGAATCGGGCAGCACTCAGTGATAAGAGAGAAGTTCAACAATTTCATCTTTGCAGTGCACAAATTTTAACATACGCAATTTTTCTAACCCCGTTTTTATTTGATTTCACTTATATTTTGCTCTTTATTCACTTGTTTGTTCTGTAATGTGTGTGGGATTCCCCGAAGTAAGCTTGTACGAATACTTTTTCTCGCTGCAAAATGAAGGTTGTTAATATATCAGCGTTGTAAAACAAAGTATTATGGTACAAAGTTCTGGACACGCGTTAAAAAGTATGTAAATTGTACAACATATCAATGACATTAAATTGGTAAAAAGATAAATGTGCATATGTACGAATATTTTTTCTGGCAAGTGTATATTGTTGTTCCACTGTCTACCTGAATAGACCGGTTTTATAGATCGGAAATTTCTAAGCCGAATATCGCCGTAATAGGTACACATACATATTCTTTTACTAAACGCGTAGACTGGTACCATTACAAGTACCGCATATTTTAACGCAGAATTGTAAAGATTGATTCACTATTATAAATAATAGCGGTGAAAAAAAAAACAAATAATTGGCAGTGAACATCTTTATGTATTTGACGAAAAGATTATAAATATATCGCCAGAAATCTTTCTACAATATTCGTTCGAATTTTTTGCAACCTTTACACTTGAGCATAATCTAAATTTTTTCAACGGCGGGATAAATTAAATATTCATATTCTACACACTGTAATGCTAAACTTTCCACAGAATGGTAGAATTTTAAATAAAGTTCCGACTTGTGGGAATATCGCCCGAATTGGCCAAATAATACGAGGGCGGTTCGGAAACTTCTTAGCCTATCAATGAAAGAGAATAGTTTTTCAAATATATTTTTATTATACACCCAGAAAAAAACATTTCTTTATACACCCAGAAAAAACATTTCTAAGAAATTTCTATTTTTTTGAACGATGTGATTTTCGTTGAAATTAGTTAGAATGCATTCCACATATATTAGTTAACATTTTCCTATATTTATGTACCATTTACTACAGAATGAAAAAATTTAACTGAATTGAATTCATATATGAAATGATTTTATTGAACTTTTTTCATTCATTGGGACAAATCCTAGATATTTGTGGTAAACCTTTTTACTTCAAACTTAGAACTGCTTACCTTCGTTTTTAAATACAATTTTATTTATTTATATAGGCAATTTTTTCTTCAATAAAATACACGTTTTATTAATAAAGGGTGATACGGTCAAAATTTGATCAAGCGAAAACGCGTGTAAATTGGTGAAATCGTTTATTTAAAAAATCAAATTAAATTTCTTTTTCAAGTTCAATTAGTATAAAATTCAGGAAAAATATCCAAGTATTATTCGTATGTATGATAAGATTTCCATAATAAAGGAAGCCAGAATTATCATTTTGTAAGAAATTTTACTATTTCGGGAAATTTGAGGAAACTTGGTTTTAGTTCATATTTTGTTTATTGTTACGAATGCTTTGTTGTCAGCACCCTCAAAAAAATCGCTTTTTTAACATATGTTCCAAACATATTTTGCAGGAAGCACATATATTATTGGATACTGCCGAAACATTAATATGTTTGTTTTATGTGAACATATTGTATGTTTGGAAGCATTTTGAGCCAAAAATATTATATGCTTGGAAGAATTTTTCCCAAAGACGATTGTGCTCATTCCCTAACATACTCGTTATTTTGACTTCCACGAAATATTTTAGTTCTTGGCACCTTTTTCTGTAATACAAATAAAGTTGAAGAAATTATTCACTTTTATAAAATTGTTTAAATTTTACCTTTCGCCTGCACGGAGAATCGAACCGAGCACTATACAGTTTGTAAGCCAACACACTATTCACTGGGCTACGTAGCTGTTATAGTCACCATTAGATAATTATCGTTATAAGTTATATTTATATAGCATAGTTTGCAGCGCCCAAGAGCCCATGCAAACATAACATTATTTAACAGAAACATACATTTGTTTGACACGTGGAGCAGTGGTTAGCCTGTCTGCCTTATATGCAAAGGGTCGTGGGTTCAATCCCTGCTCCGACCGAAAACTTTTTTTTTTTTTTTTTTTTATTTACATATATTTATACTATATTAAATTTTTATAATGAAACTTCGAAATGTGGGTTATTAAAGATTTATAGTCAGTAACAGTTCTTGATATAAACGAAATTGACGGATTTTTGGATAAAATATTATTTTTTTATTGCAAAAATAACAATTTTGTAACAAAAACTGTTTTTGGTACAAAACTTTAAAATTTGGAAGGAATTCAAAAACTCTAACAAAAGAAGAACGTGGAGTCGAGTATAAACATACATAAATAATTTTATAATATAAACATACATTTATTTAGGCGTGAACAGTTTTTTACTAGCATTTAACACCATCGCTCTAAAATGCCTTTTATTTTTCTTTAATAATTAATTTTAAAGAAAATAAACTTTTTAAATTGTTTTAGCTGTAAAACTCGAACTTAATGCCCGCTTTTATATTTGAAAACATATGCTGTTTTTTTTTCAAATGCTATTCTCTTGGTTCCGAATGTCTATTCTCTTTATTCAAATTAAATAATATTTAGACTTAAGCATATCAAATTTTTGGCCTTATCATAAAACAGTTTTCCGAAACAACATACAAGCGGTTTCACAGAAATTGCTCTCTTTTGATTCTTTTGCTATGTTATGTTGATATCTTTCGACAACTCTCCCGGTTTCCATCTCTATTTCTTTCTCTATACTCTCTTTTTGTCGCTCTCTGAATAAAATATCACAACATATGTATGTTTAGTCGCAATTTGTAAATTTATATATGTTTGCATTCACACATATGCTTTTTATGAAACATTCATGCCCCAATCATAATATATTCTAACATATTAACATAGGTGTCCCAAACATTTAGTGTTAGTATAGGAACATTACATGTTCGCACTTAAATATATTGTGTTTTAAAATTTTGCCCGAAACACATTTTATTTATATCGGAACATATGAAAAACATATTTTTCTAACAGTGAGTGAATACAATTTTCTTGTTCAGTAGTAAATTCTTATACCCAGCGAAGAAAACAGTATTAGTAAAATGTCATGCCTTATTCTACTTAATGAACTATTCCTAACCGCTTTAAGTTTAGGATTTTTTTACTGAAGCAAGTAAATTTTATTATTTTAAACAAAAATTTAACTTAATGGAAATAAATTGGCTAAAATAAATTGATGATAATTTTTTCCTCTAGTTCCGAAGGCACTTTTTTCTTGGTGTACCCTCCACCATAGGATGGGGGTATATTAACTTTGCCATTCCGTTTGTAACACCTCGAAATATTGCTCTAAGACCCCATAAAGTATATATATTCTGGGTCGTGGTGAAATTCTGAGTCGATCTAAACATGTCCGTCCGTCTGTTGAAATCACGCTTCCGAACGAAACAAGCTATCGACTTTAAACTTGGCACAAATAGTTGTTATTGATGTAGGTCGGATGTTTTGCAAATGGGCCAGATCGGTCCACTTTTACATATAGCCCCCATATAAATGTACCCCCAAATTTGGCTTGCAGACCCTCTAAGAGAAGCAAATTTCATCCGGTCCGGCTGAAATTTGTTACATGGTGTTAGTATATGGTCTCTAACAACCATGCACAAATTGGTCCGCATCGGTCCATAATTATATATAGCCCCCATATAAACCGATCCCCAGATTTGGCTTGCGGAGCCTCTAAGAGAAGAAAATTTCATCCAATCCGGCTGAAATTTGGTACATGGTGTTAGTATATGGTCTCTAACAACCGTGCACAAATTGGTCCACATCGGTCAATAATTATATATAGCCCCCATATAAACCAATCCCTAAATTTGGCTTGCGGAGCCTCTAAGAGAAGAAAATTTCATCCGATCCGGCTGAAATTTGTTACATGGTGTTAGTATATGGTCTCTAAGAACCATGCACAAATTGGTCCGCATCGGTCCATAATTATATATAGCCCCCATATAAACCGATCCCTAGATTTGGCTTGCGGAGCCCCTAAGAGAAGAAAATTTCACCCGATCCGGCTGAAATTTGGTACATGGTGTTAGTATATGGTCTCTAAGAACCATGCACAAATTGGTCCGCATCGGTCCATAATTATATATAGCCCCCATATAAACCGATCCCTATATTTGGCTTGCGGAGCCCCTAAGAGAAGAAAATTTCACCCGATCCGGCTGAAATTTGGTACATGGTGTTAGTATATGGTCTCTAACAACTATGCAAAAATTGGTCCACATCGGTCAATAATTATATATAGCCCCCATATAAACCGATCCCCCGATTTGGCTTGCGGAGCCCCTAAGACAGAGCTTCCCCAATGGGGGGCGCCCCCCCTAGGGGGCACCACGAGGTTCCAGGGGGGCGCAGCGTCATTTTTGGTTGAGCAGGTTTTGTATCATTAAATTTGTTAAAACAACACTAATTGTTAACTTCAACAAAAAATCAATAATATACTACAAAAGAGCATACCATTCGAACATTTCGATATGTTCATTTATAACCACAGTGAGAAAAGAAAGAAGTTACATGCAATTCTATAATTTGTTGTAAGTTTCCCCATTATTAGTCGTTCACTTTATTTGCAACGGCTACAATTCTTTCTAAAATATCAGAACCAGTACCCACCCAGCAGAAAATGCGTCGCCAAAAAAGTAGTGAAATGTTCTTTTTGGATCCGGCGCGAAAATGCAAAAATTGGTCCACATCGGTCAATAATTATATATAGCCCCATATAAACCGATCACCAGATTGGACCTCCGGAGCCTCTTGGAAGACCAAAATTCATCTGATTCAGTTGATATTTGGTACGTGGTGTTAATATATGGCATCAAACACCCATGTAAAAATTAATCGAAATCGGTCCATAATTATATATAGCCTCCATATAAACCGATCCCCAGATTTGACCTCAGGAGCCCCTTCGAAGAGCAAAATTCCTTCGATTCGGTTGAAATTTGGTACATGATGTTAGTATATGGTATCCAACAACCATGCAGGAATTGGTTCATATCAGTTCATACTTATATATAGCCCTCATATAAACCGATCCCCAGATTTGACCTCCGGTACCTTTTGGAGAAGAAAAATTCATCCGATCTGGTTGAAATTTGTTACGTGATGGTAGTATATGATATTTAACAACCATGCCAAAAGTGGTCCATATCAGTCCATAATCATATATAGCCCCCATATAAACCGATCCCGAGATTTGGTTTTGGAGCCCCTTGGAGGAGCAAATTTCATCCTAGTCAGTTGAAATTAGGTACATTGTGCTAGTATATAGCCGTTAACAACCATACCTAACTAGGTCCATATCGGTCTATAGTTAATAGCCCTCTGATAAATCGATCCCCGATCACACAAAAATTAGTCCATATCAAGTTTACAATTGCATATAGACTTACCTACACATACCTTGTTTGTCTAATATATACCACGTATGGACTAACTCACAATTTAGAAAGCGATTTAAGATACCACAACCCACGTAATTCGATTGTGGATGACAGTCTTTGTGCGCTGGTGCGTTGTCTTGATGAAAATTTATTTTTTTGTGTTGTAAGCCAGGACGTTTTTCTCGAATTTGTACATTTAATTGATCCCAAAGGTTGCAATAATACTCTGAATTTATTGTTTTACCCTTTTGCAGATAGTCAATCAATAAAATACATTTGAAGTCCCAAAAAACCGCTGACATAACCTTACCAGCCGATTGAATTGTTTTTGCCTTCTTTGGGGCACTTCCTCCAGCTTCAGTCCATTGTTTGGATTGTTCTTTTGTCTCTGGAGTATAGTGTTGGATCCATGTCTCATCAACAGTTATGAAACGACGCTTAAAATCCATTTTATTTCGCATAAAACGATCCAAACAAGCTTGAGAAATATTAATTCTTATTATGCGTTTTTGATCGACTGTTAACTAATGCGGCACCCATTTTGCAGAAAGCTTTTTCATCTGTAATTCTTCATGCAAATTTAAATGGATTCGATCATTTGAGATGCCCATGATATTAGCAATTTCACGCACTTTTATTCGTCGATCATTTAATACCATATCATGCACTTTGGCTACAATTTCTGTTTTTGTTGCTGCTTTTGGACGTCCACTACGTGGTTCATCTTCAATGCTTGTACGACCACGTTTAAATTCAGAAACCGGACTTTTTAACACTTAATTTTTTTCTGTTTATACCGCGCTTTTTGTGCTAGGCTAGAAGTTTCCGAACTGCCCTCGTATATCACAACCCACATATCTTGGCGATATTTAACCAATATATACCTTAAGATATATTTATACATGGGAATATAAACATTCATAATAACTCCCAACAAATTGGAAGGAGTTGAGATGGTTACACAAATTTTGGTCTACATAGTGTTGAAGGGTATAATATAGTCGGCCCCGCCCGACTTTAGACTTTACTTACTTATTTTATATACTGTTTTGTTTGAGGCCATTTGCATTCTTTGAGGACTGTCCTCAAAGTTTTTACCACTATATCGCATTGTTTGTGGACATGCATTGTTTGAGGTCATAAAAAAGAAAAAATAATGCTTTTAGTGTATATGTAAAGATTTCGCAATATTGATCATTACTTTTTGGATTACTTAAATATCTCATTTCGTTCATCAATGTTGCCACCGATCACTAAAAATCAAATGTACATTGTTATGGTCTTTGCTGCCGTTTGTGTGTATGTGTGTGACCACATATCACATATACCATAGACCAGGGATGGAAAATGCAGTACTATAGTACTTTTTTCAATACTTTTTCACTCTGGTCAGTACCGTAGTACCCCCGCGAATGATTTAGTACCTTTTGTGTAGACATTTTTGAGCCGATATCAGATATATGGTACAATAGTTTTGTCAAAATATTTTATAGTACTTTTTTCAATACTTTTTCACTCTGGTCAGTACCGTAGTACCCCCGCGAATGAGTTAGTACCTTTTGTGTAGACATTTTTGAGCCGATATCAGATATATGGTACAATAGTTTTGTCAAAATATTTTAATATTTTGAGAAAGTCTTTAACAAACTTATTTGCTAATAGTCTTTTACAAATTTGGCAAAACAGACAAGTTCATGCGGGAAGAAAATCTCGATATTGTAAAAGCCATAGTCACAAATACGATTTGCTTGAATTTCAATAGTGTTTTAGTCGAAAAATCACGTGATTCTATATTACGCTTCTACACGATTCTATATTACGCTTCGACATTAATTGTGATGCAAAACATCACAATTAATGTCGAAACTTGAGACAAAAGTAATCAAAATTTGTCAAAATGTTATTTCTATAGGAAATTTTGTCAAAATTTTATTTCTATAGGAAATTTTGTCAAAATTTTATTTCTATAAGAAATTTTGTCAAAATTTTATTTCTATAGAAAATTTTGTCAAAAATTTTATTTCTATAGAAAATTTTGTCAAAAATTTATTTTTATTTATCCACAGAAAATGTACCTAGTACCATAAATTAGAGCTGTGGCAGCCGCGATTAAAATACTACGGTAGTCTTTGTAAGCGAAGACTAAAATTTAGTGAAAAGTACTTTTTCGCTCAAAAAAGTACCTTTTTTGTACTTTCTTAAAAATTGTATTTTCCATCCCTGCCATAGACCTTATAATACATAGATGAGCCATGGGTGTCAAACTATGTTTGACAGTTCCGAAGATTAAGAATAAACGAGAAAAATAAGAGCACGCTTACAATCTTTTCCTTTTTGTAGTTTGCCAATTTTACACAAAATTAGAACGTTTATGATGCAACAGAGGATTTATAAATAAACTAATATATTAAAAGTTCATATTTGAACAAAAAATTGTGACCAAAACCTCGAAAATACGAAATTTAATTTTGAGCAGCATTGCTCTTTACGAACAACACAAAAACAAATGCGCGAAAATTAATGTTTGGGACTGACTCTTTTTGGAACTGACACATTTTTTTAAACAGAATAGTGGATCATCTATGTATTATAAGGTCTATGACATATACAAGAAACAAGTTCTACAAGTTCTCTCTACTCTGCTCTCGGAATAAGCAAGAGCACATATTTGCTTCTTTTTTTATACATGAGCATAAAAGTTTGGCTGATAAGTCCCCGGTCTGATACATAGATGGCGTCGCTAGTATTAAATGCATATTATTTTTATATAGTACCAATCTTCAAATGATTCGTATCAAAATTTGACGTCTGTAAGTCAATTAGCTTGTGAGATAGAGCGTCTTTTGTGAAGCAACTTTTGTTATTGTAAAAAAAATGAAAGAAAAGGAATTTCGTATTTTGATAAAATACTGTATTCTGAAGGGAAAAAATACGGTGGAAGAAAAAGCTTGGCTTCATAATGAGTTTCCGGACTCTGCCCCAAGCAAATCAACAATAATTGATTGGTATGCAAAATTCAAGCGTTTTGAAATGAGCACGGAGAACGGTGAACGCAGTGGACGCCCGAAAGAGGTGGTTACCGACGGAAACATCAAAAAAATCCACAAAATGATTTTGAATGACCGTAAAATGAAGTTGATCGAGATAGCAGAGGCCTTAAAGATATCAAAGGAACGTGTTGGTCATATCATTTATCAATATTTGGATATGCGGAAGCTCTGTGCAAAATGGGTGCCGCGCGAGCTCACATTTGACCAAAAACAACAATGCGTTGATGATTCTGAGCGGTGTTTGCAGCTGTTAACTCGTAATACACCCGAGTTTTTCCGTCGATATGTGACAATGGATGAAACATGGCTCCATCACTACACTCCTGAGTCCAATCGACAGTCGGCTGAGTGGACAGCGACCGGTGAACCGTCTCCGAAGCGTGGAAAGACTCAAAAATCCGCTGGCAAAGTAATGGCCTCGGTTTTTTGGGATGCGCATGGAATAATTTTTATCGATTATCTTGAGAAGAAAAAAACCATCAACAGTGACTATTATATAGCGTTATTGGAGCGTTTGTAGGTCGAAATCGCGGCAAAACGGTCCCATATGAAGAAGAAAAAGTGTTGTCCCACCAAGACAATGCACCGTGTCACAAGTCATTGAGAACGATGGCAAAATTTCATGAATTGGGCTTCGAATTGCTTCCCCACCCACCGTATTCTCCAGATCTAGCCCCCAACGATTTTTTCTTGTTCTCAGACCTCAAAAGGATGCTCGCAGGGAAAAATTTTGGCTGCAATGAAGATGCGATCGCCGAAACTGAGGCCAACCAAAACCAAAATGGTATCAAAAAATTTGAAGGTCGTTATAATCGTTGTATCGCTCTTAAAGGGAACTATGTTGAATAATAAAAACGAATTTTGACAAAAAAAAATGTGTTTTTCTTTGTTAGACCGGGGACTTATCAGCCAACCTGTTATGAATGTGGATTTTTCAAATGTTATGCAGTCTGCTTTACGTTCGGATGTTGTTGAAAACAATTTTAAAGGGAAGCAAATGTAAGAATGACTTTTGTATAGATGATGTGGGTACATACACAATAGGATGAAGGGTGTAGAAAGTCTGTCAGTCCGTTTATATCTCTTTGATTCCCGATTGTGTATGTTAAGGTATACATAGTCTCAAGCATTTGAAATTCTAGTGATTTCAATCTGTCTGTTGCAAGCATGTTTTTGCACTGGTCATCTAAATTCCACTAAATAAAATTTCCCGATTTTATTTTTCGTGCTTATTCGAGTAATGTGTGTACCAATTTATAGAATTTACATTTCAAATCATATGAATAGTAGTATTTTATCGGGATTTCTTTTGCGCTTAGAGGAGATTAAGATTCCTCTAAAACTTAACAAAAATGGTTTTCATAAATCCTGAAACTGATCTAATTTAACTTCGGGAAGCATACTGGTTGAACCGATTTGCTTGGGAGAATATCTGTCAATCAAACTCCCTTAAAATTCTATCATGTAACATCATGTAACACGTCCGCCGAATTTGAGTCCATATCTACTTGTTTTTTATACCCTCCATCATAGGATGGGGGTATATTAACTTTGTCATTCCGTTTGTAACACATCGAAATATTGCTCTAAGACCCCATAAAGTATATATATTCTGGGTCGTGGTGACATTCTGAGTCGATCTAAGCATGTCCGTCCGTCCGTCCGTCCGTCCGTCCGTCCGTCCGTCCGTCTGTTGAAATCACGCTAACTTCCGAACGAAACAAGCTATCGACTTGAAACTTGGCACAAGTAGTTGTTATCGATGTAGGTCGGATGGTATTGAAAATGGGCCATATCGGTCCACTTTTACGTATAGCCCCCATATAAAGGGACCCTCAGATTTGGCTTGTGGAGCCTCTAACAGAAGCATATTTCATCCGATCCGGCTGAAATTTGGTACATGGTGTTGGTATATGGTCTCTAACAACCATGCAAAAATTGGTGCACATCGGTCCATAATTATATATAGCCCCCATATAAACCGATCCCCAGGTTTGGTTTGCGGAGCCTAAAACAGAAGCAAATTTCATCCGATCCGGCTGAAATTTGGTACATGGTGTTGGTATATGGTCTCTAACAATCATGCAAAAATTGGTCCACGTCGGTCCATAACTATATATAGCCCCCATATAAACCGATCCCCAGATTTGGCTTGCGGAGCCTAAAAGAGAAGCAAATTTCATCCGATCCGGCTGAAATTTGGTACTTGGTGTTGGTATATGGTCTCTAACAACCATGCAAAAATTGGTCCACATCGGTCCATAATTATATATAGCCGCCATATAAACCGATCCCCAGATTTGGCTTCCGGAGCCTCTAAGAGAAGCATATTTCATCCGATCCGGCTGAAATTTGGTACATGGTGTTGGTATATGGTCTCTAACAACCGCCCAAAAATTGGTCCACATCGGTTCATAATTATACATAGCCCCCATATAAACCGATCCCCAGATTTGGCTTGCGAAGCCTAAAAGAGAAGCAAATTTCATCCGACCAGGCTGAAATTTGGTACATGGTGTTGGTTTATGGTCTCTAACAACCATGCAAAAATTGGTCCACATCGGTTCATAATTATATATAGCCGCCATATAAACCGATCCCCAGATTTGGCTTCCGGAGCCTCTAAGGGAAGCATATTTCATCCGATCCGGATGAAATTTGGTACATGGTGTTGGTATATGGTCTCTAACAACGGTGCAAAAATTGGTCCACATCGGTTCATAATTATATATAGCCCCCATATAAACCGATCCCCAGATTTGGCTTGCGAAGCCTAAAAGAGAAGCAAATTTCATCCGACCAGGCTGAAATTTGGTACATGGTGTTGGTATATGGTCCCTAACAACCATGCAAAAATTGGTCCACATCGGTCCATAATTATATACAGCCCCCATATAAACCGATCCCCAGATTTGGCTTCCGGAGCCACTAAGAGAAGCATATTTCATCCGATCCGGCTGAAATTTGGTACATGGTGTTGGTATATGGTCTCTAACAATCATGCAAAAATTGGTCCACATCGGTCCATAATTATATATAACCCCCATATAAAACGATCCCCAGATTTGGCTTGCGGAGCCTCAAAGAGAAGCAAATTTCATCCGATCCGGCTGAAATTTGGTACATGATGTTGGTATATGGTCTCTAACAACCATGCAAAAATTGGTCCACATCGGTTCATAATTATATATAGCCCCCATATAAACCGATCCCCAGATTTGGCTTGCGAAGTCTCCAAGAGAAGCAAATTTCATCCAAGCCGGTTGTAATTTGGAACATGGTGTTAGTATATGATCTTTAACATCCGTGCCAGAATTGGTCCATATCGGTCCATAATTATATATAGCCCCCATATAAAACGTTCTCCAGATTTGACCTCCGGAGCCTCTTGGAGGAGCAAAATTCATCCGATCCGGTTCAAATTAGGAACGTGGTGTTAGTATATGGTCGCTAACAACCATACCAAAATTGGTCCAATCACACAAAATTGGTCCATATCGGTTTATAATCATGGTTGCCACTAGAGCCAAAAATAATCTACCAAAAATTTATTTCTATAGAAAATTTTGTCAAAATTTTATTTCTATAGAAAATTTTGTCAAAATTTTATTTCTAGAGAAAATTTTGTTAAAATTTTATTCGGTTCATAATAAAATTTTCATCATTTTCAAAATTTTATTTCTATAGAAAATTTTGTCAAAATTTTATTTCTATAGAAAATTTTGTCAAAATTTTATTTCTATAGAAAATTTTGTTCAAATTTTATTCGGTTCATAATCATGGTTGCCACTCGAGCCACAAATAATCTACCAAGATTTTATTTCTATAGAAAATTTTGTCAAAAGTTTATTTCTATAGAAAATTTTGTTAAAATTTTATTTCTGTAGAAAATTTTGTCAAAATTGTATGTCTACTTTGTCAAACTGAATTATATAAGTATTGGATCGATCTTTTTTGATTTAATATATACCACGTATGGACTTACATACAATTTAGAAGATGGTGTAAGGATGTTTTAAGATACCTTGCCATCGGCAAGCGTTACCGCAACTTAAGTAATTCGATTGTGGATGGCAGTGTTTAGAAGAAGTTTCTACGCAATCCATGATGGAGGGTACATAAGCTTCGGCCTGGCCGAACTTACGGCCGCATATACTTGTTTTTACATTTAATTAACCATTTAATTGGAAATATTTTCGATTGTTTTTTGGATATATTAGTTTATGCCGCACCACTTGGTTTTCATATGCTATCGAAATAAAGGGTGATTCTTTTGAGGTTAGGATTTTCATGCATTAGTATTTGACAGATCACGTGGGATTTCAGACATGGTGTCAAAGAGAAAGATGCTCAGTATGCTTTGACATTTCATCATGAATAGACTTACGATCTGCCACAACGTCGAATTTTCAGTGAATGGGCCCTAGAAAAGTTGGCAGAAAATCCGCTTTTTTATCGACAAATTTTGTTCAGCGATGAGGCTC
The DNA here is from genome assembly GCF_050003625.1 of Haematobia irritans. NCBI lineage: Eukaryota > Metazoa > Arthropoda > Insecta > Diptera > Muscidae > Haematobia > Haematobia irritans. Next base: position 60,536,985 of record NC_134400.1, read on the forward strand.
ATTTCTGGTTGAATGGCTACGTAAATAAGCAAAATTGCCGCATTTGGAGTGAAGAGCAACCAGAAGCCGTTCAAGAACTGCCCATGCATCCCGAAAAATGCACTGTTTGGTGTGGTTTGTACGCTGGTGGAATCATTGGACCGTATTTTTTCAAAGATGCTGTTGGACGCAACGTTACGGTGAATGGCGATCGCTTTCGTTCGATGCTAACAAACTTTTTGTTGCCAAAAATGGAAGAACTGAACTTGGTTGACATGTGGTTTCAACAAGATGGCGCTACATGCCACACAGCTCGCGATTCTATGGCCATTTTGAGGGAAAACTTCGGAGAACAATTCATCTCAAGAAATGGACCGGTAAGTTGGCCACCAAGATCATGCGATTTGACGCCTTTAGACTATTTTTTGTGGGGCTACGTCAAGTCTAAAGTCTACAGAAATAAGCCAGCAACTATTCCAGCTTTGGAAGACAACATTTCCGAAGAAATTCGGGCTATTCCGGCCGAAATGCTCGAAAAAGTTGCCCAAAATTGGACTTTCCGAATGGACCACCTAAGACGCAGCCGCGGTCAACATTTAAATGAAATTATCTTCAAAAAGTAAATGTCATGGACCAATCTAACGTTTCAAATAAAGAATCGATGAGATTTTGCAAATTTTATGCGTTTTTTTTTTTTTTAAAGTTATCAAGCTCTTAACAAATCACCCTTTAAGTGTGTGCTTAATTTTAATAGATTGCATATTTGCGTAATTTTTACAATGTTGTAGTAAACGATTGCTTACCCTTATTAAATGGTGTTTATGCTTCATGTCATCCAATTTGAACATTTTACACCAGATTTGAGTATCATCAATTCCTGGCAGCTCCACATCTTCATTGCGTAGCTCCAGAACTCGCACATGATCTAAATGCTTGTAGTTTGTGGGAGAACGTTGTATCAGCAGCATAGGTCTATATGGACGAAATGATGATGCTGGATCAGGCAATTGGCCAAGTTTAAAAGATCCGTGGATTGGATCCTGTTCATTGTACATATAAAGAACTCTCATAGTATCATTCTGCAAAGAAAAAGAACAGATTGATTATCATACTGGTATAGAAAGTGTGAACTGCACACAATTAACTCGGTCCAAAGAATGCATATTATATTTCACCTTAGGCATAAACTGGTAGAAAATAAACATTTAATGAAATTTTCTTTGTGTGTATATATTTTTAAGGCACCACATATATGTGCATAGGCAATTTCTAAACTAACAATGTTTGCATCCACGCATATTATATTAAAAAAATTTAATGTCCCAAACATAACATGTTCTAACATATTAGCATATATGTCGCAAACATGTTATGCTAGTTTATGAACTTTATATGTTTGCACTTAAAAAGTTCCAATCATATAATTTTACACCGAAAACAGTCTTTTTCATCAGTGTAGAGACGTAGTAAACGTGAAACCCAGTAAGGGCCAGATGGCACGGGTTATGCTTACCCATCCACATCTACTTTACTCACCTCCTTTTTATGAAGCACATGCTTGTCACAAAATGAAGATTTTTTTCGTCTGTTTAAAAACTTAATTAAGTCATAGCTTCTAGCAAGCAGAACAAAGAAGTCAACTTTTCGACTTTGCCAAATTTTGGAAAAGGCAATTTTTTAATTTGGAAAAGTTGCCTCTGCGACTTTCGAATTTTGTGAGCTTCGTGTAAATCGGACAACTTTACACACTCATATTCATTGTGTATATGTACATAGTAGCCGAACCGGCCATCTTCGCTGCGTCTTCCTGATTTATTCGAAGCTGAAGTGCTTCTAAAAAATATCGCTTTTACTGCGACTTAAATTAATAAAAAAAATTGTTGACGTATAAGTCAAAGTTGAATTAATAATTTAATCATAATTAATTTAATTGACCGTGACGTATATTGTTAAGAAGCTTCAAATTAGTCGATTGTGATGAACTGAAACAAATGGTCATAAACACCATATTTAAACGATCGTTTAGAACACCAAGGTAACGAAATATAAAGTAGAATATTTTAACCGCAAAGCATTCCTTCACGTTTCCTGTTTCGGATATATATCTTTAATAGAAGAATTTGGGCATTCACGCACACAACCAATTTATTAAAAACATAATTTACGTTATCTTCCCTGCGAATTTCATGGGAATACGGAAGGAAATCTTTTAAAATTCGGGAAAACTTAAATTCAAAGTCGGTCAATATTAACTGTATATTCTCTCATTATGTTCTCTGAAAATTTCGAGTAAATCTGAGAAGGCTATGGGGCTTAAAAAACTCCCCATAAAAATATTAAAAAAATTAGAAACCATTCTTAGATCATTTCAAATAAATTGGAAATTTTAAAAAAGTCGGGCAATGGGTAGGCCCCCTTCCGAACATCGACTTTTATCGAAGATGCAGATATGTTGGCAATAAGCATTTAAATGGTTCTCAAATACCGCAAACATGTTCTATTATTTAAATGATAGAATTTGAGACCATTATATGGTCAGGAAAATCATGTACCTGACCATTCAATTTTTTTTTTACTTTTTTTGCAGAGAAAAAATTATTTTTATAGTTTACGTATAGACATGTCTTCAACCATTACATGGCCATAAAGACCATGTACATTGTTTTCGTGACCATTTAATTTTTTTGCAGCGACAAGAATTTTATAAAAACATTGAGCAGGTATACACGATTTTCATTTTGCGTATCAGTCGTTTGTTGATTGTTTCTTGGAATGGACGGAGAATACGGAATTATTGTGTTTTGTGTTAATTTATTTATTCAGAAATGGCACGTGGTTTTATGTGAATACAAAAAAGGAAAGTGTAGTTGAAAAAAATGTACCTGGTTTTTGTCCTGCATTTTGATATATGGTATAATTTATTTTTATTTGCAGTTACATGATGTCTGCGTTTGTACATTTGATGGGCACGAAGTAAATATGGAATGATTACTTATTGTTGAAATTGAACCAAACTAGATTGTGTAAAAATATGTGATGTTTGCTTGCATTATAAATATTATAAATACAAATAAACAATGAATTAGTTTATAAATAAATAAAAACAAATAAATAAAGTTGATTTTGTGTTTTCTTTTCTCAAGTGGCGCCCTTTTTTCGACGACGAAAAAAGTTTTTTCATAAAAATCAAAACATTTTAGGTTGTGACCATGTTCTTTTAACTAGAAGAAAAACATTTTTGACGAATAACATAACATTTTAGATCGTGACCATTGTCTTTTAATGGAAACAAAATTCTTTTTATCAATATAATAACATTTTCGATGAGGACAATTGTATTTTTCTTAGAACCATGTTCACTGAGCCAACATGGTTGCAAGTTCAAATGTTACATGGTCTCCGCAAAAATAGCTGCTATCATATTATTTTGCTCTTCGAATATGATTGTGACAATCATGTTTCTTCTCTGCGTGTAATCACTCAAATTCTTCTTCCTGAAGTGGTCTCGTTTAAACTTGTTCAAAAACTTCAATTTATCTGTCTTACTTAAAGTCTTCCTTAAAACATCCAAACTAAGGCCCTGATGAAGGCTAGTATGTTCCTTAGATGGAGCACTCCCACCCTTCCCCGAAAATTTGAAGCAATTCGGAAAACTGACCACATAATAAACATCTACTTTTCGTAAAATTGTCAAGGAAATCGGTTCAGCCCTTTCAGAGCTTACCCTAACAAATAAAGAAACACAACTCGGTGAAATTATTTCCGAAAGAAACATAATATTGGCGAAACTTTGCACAAGTACACACATAAAAGAAACATGAACGGCGTTTACGTTTCAAAACGATCCGTTCATGAAAGCGAATCAACACACATTTGGTGTCAAACGGAGAACAGACGGTTTCAATCTGACAACGATAAAATGGCACCATATGTTGTCAAAACAACAACCAGCGTTTATGATCTGAAAACGTAACTCGAACCTGGATTGTCTGCTCCATACGCGTTAACAATCGCCCTAACACTTTGCACCTCAGAGCAAGTTTCCATAAGAATGTCTACTATTGTAATATTTTAAGACTTTACGTGGCCAAAGATAAACTATAGCCGTTCATGAAATCGTGAGCGTCCTAGGACGAAACCCTAAAATCAAAGCACAACATAAAACAATAATATTTTATTTAGCATAGTCTTACAACCCTCAACCATATGTAGTCCACGCATCACCTTAAAAATAATCAGATGACAGCTAACAGATGTTTGTGGTGAAAGAATAATTCATCAAGCTATCGTGGTAGGTAAATTGAAACAGAGAGAACATCTGGTGCAGCTCAGGATAATGCGACGAAAAATAAGAGTACAAAATAGCAACAATTGTTTTCAAGCACTCTCTTTTAGTATGGTGGTATTGTTATTTATAGCTGAGAAGGCCTTGCAAAACAATAACAAAAACACAACAAACCGATGTGCAAAATTGCAGATATTATAAATGAAATTATAATAAAAATTGTTCACAGTTTATAGATATGTTTAAACGCAGCAATGACACAAAGCTTGCGACTATCGTTTAAGCAAACTACGGGACCTATTAAGGTGTTGCGATAAAAAATACAAACAGAAAATTCGGGAACAATTAGAAAAGCTTCTGAACACAACGTGGTAAGTGTAAGTTAGTTTGCTGCGTTATTCATCGACCCATGTGCAAAGTGATCCACCGTTTAGAATGATATTTATTTTTTATATTTTTACATACGGTAATTATTAATTTTAATGAAAGAAATCAAAAATACATACATACATTCTTTAATAAGACACATTTTACAGTTTCATAGCAAAAATTTAATATAGTAGTATGGAATGTTGAACACCTTTTCGCACTCTTCCGAACATATCTGGAATAAATGTAAAAAAAACTTTTTGGTGTTCGGTCGAAACAGGGATCGAACCCAGGACCCTCGTGGGCTCCGCAAGCTATGCTATATAAATATAACTTATATGGATAATTGTCGATTGATGACAATAACAGGTACATAGCTCAGTGGAAAGCAGAGAACGGCTGCGATCTACCGCAACTGGCCAGTGTATTTAGTAAACACCAATATTTACAATCTTAACCAATTGGTAAAAAAAAATTCAACCACCAATATCCAATGCAACCGACGACTGTCGGTGTTTGTTAGTATGAGTGTTGGTCTTTCGAAAACACCGTAGCAAAGCAATCACACAAATTGGTTACCCATATCTCAGCAGTTTGGTATTCTCTTATTTGGTACTCTCTCAATTCTCTTGAGCTAATGCCAACTGCTGGCAATCACACTTAAAGGTGGAATTACATACACACAGAAAACAGATAGGTTGAAAATCGATTATTGTAACGAAAATTCTACATTTACAATCAAATCACAGTTGTGTCATTCATTTTACTTTATTTACAATCGTTATTTCGTTCCTTCTACCATTTGTTGTTTGTAATACAAGACAATTAGTTGTCCAAACTAAATGCCTCTCTTTTGAAAAATTTTGATCGAATTCGATAGGCACAACCAACCTTATAAAACCTTTGTAACTGTCATTTAGTAGTAGTTTGGTACTCACAGCCGAATTCCTTTGAATATATTTTTGAAATGTCAATAAAATTATTACCATCAACGTTGAAGTATAGTGTGTTTTTTAATATCAAATAACTAGAACTGAAAACGGAATATTTCTTATTCGTTTCGAAGTTTCTCATCCGTGGACAGCCTATAAAATATTGTCGTGAACAACTCGCGCCGTGCGAAACTGGCCTTAATACACTATATTGACTGTGAAACGAAAATAATACACAGCAATATTGGCAAAAACAAATAGCTTCAGGGTACTTACTGCTACGGTGCGCATCCTCAATATGGAATAATTTCATTGGCGGCTCTTCAAAAATCCATCTCTATATATGAAACCCCAGGAAAGTGACCATCGGGGATAGGTTCGTATGTCGTTTATAAAACTCCACACTAATTTCTTTACTTAATTTATTGTGTGTTTTAGACATGCTATAGACAGTTCGGACACCATCTATAAATACTAATATGCGAAGAGTACCAAAGATTTAGCTCCAGTATCTGTTGATTCCCCAACCTATTCATGTTGGAGGGTATACTTTTAAGGGTGAACATTTTTTATAATGTATTAATATATTGTATTTAAGTATATGTATCTTCCTATCATCTAAAAAATATAAATAAAATTCAGTATTTTGTGGGTTTTTGTTATTCAATTCGGTCATGGTGCTTTAAAGTTGGGAGATACAACTAAATGAAGAAGGGAGCAACGACCAATTTCATCGTCTGACACAACCAACTCCATATATAGTATTAGTTGGGTTTCCCATCATTCGATTGAGTCGACCGAATTTGTTGGGTGTCACAACTGCCAACTGGTAGTTGCTACAACTGCCAAAAGGAGGTTGGCAATAAATTCGATTGTCACAACCAATCTGTATTCTCTGTGTACCATGCGGTCATGCATGCGTACGTTGCATTCGAATGCGTTGACGCATACGATTCTTCAATTGAGTTACACAGCCTGCGTCGGAGCACCAATGAATTTGCTGATTACATTCCTTGCCTCTGCGCTTTTGTTATGTTTTTGTATTCCACGCACTTTTTACAGTATAGGACTTTATAAATTTTAACTTCAATCAATAATTTCTCGTCCATATTTTAGATTGTTCTTCGTTTCTTGATTTGTTTACATGTTGTCAACGCACCCGACGCATTGAAAAGTTAAAAGTTCGTCAACTTTATGCTTCATATGCATACGTTACTTTTGTCGTGTAACTCAAATAATTGTAGTTCCAAAATTTTAACTTTTTTTGACAATAGCATATAACGTACGTACGCATGACCGCATGGTATGTAATTCCACCTTAAGTGCCACACTCGTTTTTTGTTTACCGAGCGTTGTTACTATGTCGATTGGTTTAAGACATAGACCTTATAATACATAGATGATCCCCTATTCTCTTTAAAAAACGTGTGTCAGTTCCAAAAATTAATTTTCTGACATTTCGTTTTGATTTTTTCGTAAAGAGTCAGTCCCAAACATTAATTTTCGCGCATTTGCTTTTGTGTTGTTCGTAAAGAGCAGTGCTGCTCAAAATTAAATTTCGTATTTTCGCGATTTTGGTCACAATTTTTTGTTCAAATGTGAACTTTTAATATATTAGTTTATTTATAAATCCTCTGTTGCATCATAAACGTTCTAATTTTGTTGCATCATAAACGTTCAATTTCCTATCTTCCTAAAGTTTAAACTACAAAAAGGAAAACGAAGGAGATTGTAAGCGTGCTCTTAGTTTTCTCGTTTATTCTTAATCTTTGGAGCTGTCAAACATAGTTTGACACCCATGGCTATGGTTTAAGATTGCAAGACACTGCATACGAACATTGTTATATACTAATGGTGTTTTTATTCTCGCACTTGTATCAATGTAAAATATTATAATTACTTCGCCAGGATAAAACTCAGCCGTTCCAGGATTCAAAAGACAAGCAGAAATTTCTTAGTGAATTCAAATAAATTTATATTTTATTCAATAATTTGTTTACAATAAAAGAAATTTCAATAACTCAGCAAATCGTAGGAAACAGAACACATCGACCGTGAGACAACCAGAAAACTTGAAAACCAGAATCGAATTGATCTGTCAAGGGATAAAAATATTTTTATGTGGATAGAATTTTAATAGTTAGTGTATTAGTTCATCAAATGTCTGGGATCTATGGCTGTATAATACCAGTAGTTTCCCCGTACAATACAACTATGGTGCCTGGGATCTATGGCCGTTGGAACCAGTAGCATCCCTATGCCAACCAGTGTCTGGGTACTATGGCTGTAAAATACCAGTAGTTTTCCCCGTACACTACAACTATGGTGCCTGGGATCTATGGCCGTTGGAACCAGTAGCATCCCTATGCCAACCAGTGTCTGGGTACTATGGCTGTAAAAACCAGTAGCGCCCTGTACACCACTACTTGAGTCGTGCTAGGCTATGCTAGTGTGGATGCCACCGAAGCTGTCGCATACTTGCAGTGACTGTCCACACACGATGACAGCCTAAGCCCAACTGAAGAGTAGGTGATCAACCGATGGGTAAATATACTATCACTGGATCATGGGTATCTGTGATGTATGAGTATGACTATGAGTAGGTGTATCTGTGACGAGAGAGTATGAAGAAAATCACACTTGTAGTGATGAGGTAATTCAGTATAAGAGCGTTTGCGTTGTATAAGAGAATTGAATAGAACTTTCTGGAGCAAGATTTGAGAGTGATGAGTGTAACAAATTGTAGGCTGTTGTGTTTTGTTGTAACAATGAAGAAAGAAATATGAAATGGAATAACATACTATTGAATTCAAATAATTATAATTCATACAACTTCAATATATCTAAATAATACATAAATAAATACATGTAACGAAAGCTTCGTTACATCTCCCCCTTGTTTGGTTTTTTTTTAAGGAACTTCGGCATCCACTGCATTGTCATTTCTTGGCTTTGGGAAAATCCACTTTTCCTTTTCTTTAACTATCCAGACATCAAGGGATCGTCGAATATAAATTTCAACCGTGCCAAAAGATGTGTGTTTTACAAAACGTGTTCGTTTTCCGGTTTTGATTGGTTCGATTTGTGGCAGTACCTCCTGGATGAGCGAGTTTTCAAAATTCTCTTCTTCATTGGTATCAAGGCCCAGCTCTTTTACCAGCTTTTCTAGCTTATCCGCATGCCTGGATTCGTTATCTATTATGTCTTGTATATTCAATCTCGGTAAATTTGACTCAACCGATGTTATTTTGATGAGAGGTTGTGGTTCTATCCGCCTAATTCTTTTCCTTTTGGCATCTTCTTGTTCCATGGAACGCTTAAATTTTTCGCAGCTTTGAATAAATTTTGTGTCTGCCATGCTCATACAAAATAGCATATATCATGCAGAATTAGTTATGATATGGTTTCAAATCCTTTAGGTGTGCAGTCCCTTTGGGTTTCTTAGTTATAACATCTACCAGCTGAACAATTACAGGCGAGATAAACTTGTTGACTGTATAGGGTCCCTCAAACTTTGGAGCCAACTTAGCGGCAAAGTGGTCAACCGCTTTAGATTGTACTCTTTTTCTCGCCAACACCAAATCACCTTTTCTTGGTGACCATTGACGTCGTCTGAGATTGTAGTGGTTTGCTTGTGTAACATTAGCAGCATGCATGTTTCTTCTTACCAAATCGAAAATTTCTTGAAGTTGTTGCGATTTTTCATCAGGTTCCAAAATACTAGAATAGTTTTCTAATTGTACTCTCTCGTCGAATAAAGTATTTGGGAGCCGTAGCTCTCGACCCTGTGTCAAAAATGCTGGGCTAAACTTAGTTGAGGTTTGCTTGCTTGAATTAATAGCCAGCGACATTTCTGGCAAGAATCCGTCCCATTTTCTTTGGTTTTTATTCGTGTATTGGGAATCATGGTTTTTATGGTACGGTTAGTCCTCTCAGTCGGATTTTCATGGGGTGAGTACGGGGCAGTAAATATTTGTTTCACTCCTAGTGTTTTGAAATATTTTTGGCACTCCCGACTTGTAAATTGTGCGCCATTGTCTGTGAGTAAAGCGTATGGCACACCAAAGGACGACAAAATCTTTTCTCTAAAAGCTTTGATAAAGGCTTTAGTTGTTGCTTTTCGAGCCGGAATGAATTCGGACCATTTACTAAACTTGTCGTGGAAAACAATTAATGTTGTATTGCCGTGTAGTGACCTTGGTAAAGGGCCTACAAAGTCTGCACACACAGTATGCCAAGGTTGGGGCGCAATCGATGAATGCATTTTTCCTGCTGGGGCCTGTTGTAATGGTTTGAATCGTTGACAAATTTCGCAGCTTCTCACATAAGCAGCTATATCTCTGAATACGCCTGGCCAGTAATAAAGCTTTGTGACCCGTGAAATTGTTTTATTAATACCCAAATGACCTGATGTAATGTCGTCGTGACATTCTTGAAGTACTCGCTGTCGGTCAGATTTCGGAACTACAAGCTTCCAAGGAACTGGATCTTCTTCGTTAAAAGCAGTTGAGTCATAAATATGTCGCCGAAGATTTCCATTTTCGTCAATTTGGTAATCTGGCAGATCTTGGGGATTTTTCCGAACAGCCGTCAACTTATTTGAATACCACGGGTCGTCTGTAAAATCTATTGTGGAAACTGCTTGCAAAATCGGACTATAATTTTCATCCGTTGTCAAGGGGGACCTGGAAAGACAATCGGCTATGACGTTGTATTTACCTTTTCTATACAGTATCTCGTAGTCGTACTGCATTAATTCCAGAGCCCATCGGGCTATTCTCCCTGATGGCGACTGAATAGAATTAAGCCACTTGAGGGACTGATGATCCGTAACTATTACAAAATGATAACGTTCGATGTAGTGCCTCATCTTTTGAATGCCCCAAACTATGGCGAGGCATTATTTTTCTGTTACGGTGTAATTCTTCTCAGATAATGAGAGGGTGCGACTTGCATACGATATAATTTTCTCACCATCTTAAAATTCCTGCGTCAATACGACTCCCAAACCAACGTCACTGGCGTCTGTTTGCAATATAAATTGTCTGCTGAAATCGGGGTATGATAAAGCTGGTGCTTCAATTAATTTCTGTTTCACCTCCTCGAAGGATTTCACTTGCTCTGGACCCCAATACCACTTCTGATTTTTTTGCAACAGCTTATTTAATGGACTTGTCAACGTCGAAAAGTTAGGTACAAACCGTCGGTACCAGGACGCTGTATTTAAAAACGATCTCAGCTCTCTGAGTGTAGTTGGCGGCGGAATAGCAACCACAGCATTTACTTTTTCTGGATCAGTATGTATCCCTTCTTCACTAACTAAGTGACCGAGATATTTAATTTTCTTCTTAGCAAACGCACACTTTTCCATATTAATTTTTAGTCTCGCTTCTATTAGTCTGTCGAAAACAATTTTTAAGTTATTCAGATGATCATCAATAGATTTCCCAAGTACAACAATGTCATCTAAGTACGCAAATGCACAATGATCTAAATCCGGACCAATTACTGCATCTAAGGTTCTCTGGAATGTTGCCGGCGCCGAATGGAGCCCAAACGGCATCACACACCACTGGAAGAGACCACGTCCAGGGACAGTAAAGGCTGTATATTGTTTACTCTCGTTTTGCATGGGTACTTGCCAGTACCCGTTTCGGAGATCAATAGTACTGAAAAATTTACTGTTTCTTAGTTTTTCCAATATCGCATTTATGTGTGGTATTGGATATGCATCGCGTATGGAATTTTCATTTATCTGCCTGAAATCTACACACAAACGCCACTCATTGTTTTTTTTTGCGTGCCAGCACGATTGGGGAGCTGTATGGACTTCTAGAGGGTTCGATCCTACCTTCTTCCAATAATTCGTCAATCTGCTTGTTAATAACTTCTTGCATGGCTGGGTTCCGGGGATAATAACGTTGCCGTAGAGGCCTTGAGTGTTTCATTACAATTACGTGTTCAGATACATTTGAAGGGCTTTTAATTTCATCAAATCTTGGAAGTTCTTTTCCTAAAAACTCCTGTATCTTTCTGCTCGTCATTGAGTCGTCTTCGATGTTGGCCAATGGAAGAACCTGTAATGAACTAATTTGAGCTGAGTAAACATTGATTGATGTACTTGGATCATTCGTTGGATACTTTGGTATTATGCGTATTTCGCTACCACTTTCTTTGATGAAATTCATGCCAATTATTATAGGATCTAACGACGATTTCAAAACCAGGAAGTTGTGTCTATATACGACCCCATCAAGGACGAACCAAACGTTGACAGACCCTTCAACAACAACTTTTGATTTGTCTGCCAAAAATAACGTATGGAATTCAGGTACTGTCATAGGTAGTTGAAGGTCCTGTACTACATCTAAATGTATACAGGAGTGTGTAGCTCCTGTATCAATAATAGCCGGAAAAGTATTGTTTTTAATCGTTAGCCTTGTTCGTAATCTATGGTCGTCATCATGGTATAAAATAATTGGGAAGGTTTTCTTTTTTAGAGATCCCCCCTCTCTTCCCTTACCGTAGGATCTCTTTGCAAGTTTCCCGTAGCGGTCTTGCAACAGTCTACTGTTTTCACACCAGTGTTACCACAAACCCAACAGAAAATCTTTTGTGGATTCTTACACTTGGAACGGTAATGACCCTTTTCGCCGCATCGGAAACAAATATAATCCTCTCGTGTAGGTGCTGCCATTATCTGGATATAATGCATAGTATTAGTAAAAGATTTTTCCTCCGTATTCTTGGGCCAACATAATTAGCTCTCGTAGTTTTGTGAATGAACGCCTCCTAATGTACAGTTTATATTCTGGTCGACAATTACGAAATATTCTTTCCAGTTGATCTTCAGTAGAGATGTCTGCCAAGCGCATTAGAAATTGTAATGATGTTACATAATCGACAAAACACTCTGATGCACGTTGTGTGCGGTTCCTTATTTGATCGTCGAGGGTTTCCTTACCTTACTGGTAAATAGATAATACCTTACTGGTAAATAGAACAACTTGAAATCCTCTACGAAATCCTTGTAACAAACCCAATTTTGTCTATTATTCCTGTACCACAGCAAAGCATCGCCCTTTAAAAGCTCAGGCATATAACTCAATAATCTATTTCGTGAAATAGAGTAACAATCGGCCAATTCTTGAATACGTTCTAAGAAGCCCAAAGGATCTTTTCCTCCGTCATATTTTGCGCCCCATTTCCTAACTTTATCGCACGTATCGGCATTACCCATGTTTATGTCGGGGTCCAGAATAGGCGATGAAGCACGAGATGCACGTGGTGTCGGAACTTTCAACTCTTTACTTCCGTTGTCGTATTTTGTTCTCAAGCAATCGATAAAAAGCACATGATCCGGAGGTAAATCATCTCTGTCCAAATATTTCCTTAGACGAGTTCTCAATTCATCAACTGTACCATCAACTTCCAGTTTCAACTCCTTTAAGGCTTCGCATAAATCCTCTTTTTTAATGTGATTTGTAAACGAGCGACTCATTTTATTAAAATTTTTAAAATCAGCAGGTAGAATTGATAACAAAAAATATTTTTTTCTTTCGTGTTTATTCGTCCTCTTTAAATCTGCTCGGGCGCCATTTATAATTACTTCGCCAGGATAAAACTCAGCCGTTCCAGGATTCAAAAGACAAGCAGAAATTTCTTAGTGAATTCAAATAAATTTATATTTTATTCAATAATTTGTTTACAATAAAAGAAATTTCAATAACTCAGCAAATCGTAGGAAACAGAACACAACGACCGTGAGACAACCAGAAAACTTGAAAACCAGAATCGAATTGATCTGTCAAGGGATAAAAATATTTTTATGTGGATAGAATTTTAATAGTTAGTGTATTAGTTCATCAAATGTCTGGGATCTATGGCTGTATAATACCAGTAGTTTCCCCGTACAATACAACTATGGTGCCTGGGATCTATGGCCGTTGGAACCAGTAGCATCCCTATGCCAACCAGTGTCTGGGTACTATGGCTGTAAAATACCAGTAGTTTTCCCCGTACACTACAACTATGGTGCCTGGGATCTATGGCCGTTGGAACCAGTAGCATCCCTATGCCAAGCAGTGTCTGGGTACTATGGCTGTAAAAACCAGTAGCGCCCTGTACACCACTACTTGAGTCGTGCTAGGCTATGCTAGTGTGGCTGTAGAGGTGTGCGCGTGAGGGATTTTTCACGCACACTCACGCACGCTCACAAATTCAAAATGTCATTCACGCACGATCACGCACGCCTGTTTTAGAATTGCTCACACTCACGCACGCTCACGAATGAATTCGTAACATTCACGCACGATCACGCACGCCCGTTTTTGAATTGCTCACACTCACGAATGAATTCGTAACATTCACGCACGATCACGCACGCCCGTTTTTGGATTGCTCACACTCACGCACGCTCACGAATGAATTCGTAACATTCACGCACGAAGGTTTTTATTGATTCACGCTCACTCACGTTCACGAACCAAAATCCTGCAAAGATAAACACTCACGATTGCAGAATAGTGACTACCGCACGCTCACGACGGGATATATCAATTCACGCACGTTCACGAACAACAAACTTATTCACGCACACTCACGATTCGAAAAAAAAAAAACTACTCACGCACGTTCACGAACAATGAAACGTACATCCACACACTCACGATTCATAAAAAAACTATTCACGCACGCTCACGATGTAAAATGCAACTCACGAAGGTTCACGATTTAGCGATGTCCTGTCTGTCTGTCTGTCCGTCCGTCTGTCTGTTCATGTATTTATGTGCGCAAAGTACAGGTCGCAGTTTAAGTCCGATCGTCCTCAAATTTGGCATAGGGTCGTTTTTTGGGACAAAGACAATCGCTATTGATTTTGGAAAAAATCGGTTCAGATTTAGATATAGCTGCCATATATATTTTTCCCCGATCTGGTCATAATTGGCGTATTTATCAACCGATGTTCTTCAAATTCAGTACATCCGAATATTTTATGAGTCTCGAAAAACTTGCAAAATATCAGCTAAATCGGTTCAGATTTAGATATAGCTCCCATATATATCTTTCGTCCGATTTAGACTCATATGAACAAAGAGGCCAAAGGTTACTACCGATTTTCGTGAAATTTTGCATAAAGAGTAGAATTGACATTCTACCAATGCTTGGTAAATTTGATTGAAATCGGTTCAGATTTTGATATAGCTCCCATATATATCTTTCGTCCGATTTGCACTTATATGCCCTCAAAAGCCAGAGTTTTCCGTGATTTAGTTCAAATTTTGCACAGGGAGTACGTTTAATAGTATCGATAAGTGTACCAAATTTGGTTGAAATCGGTTCAAATTTAGATATAGCTCCCATATATATCTTTCGCCCGATTTATACTCAAATGACTACGGGGGCCAAAGTTAAACACCCATTTACGTGAAATTTTGCAGAGATAACAGAATTATTATTCTAACTATGCATGTCAAATTTAGTCGAAATCGGTTCAGATTATATATAGCTCCCATTATATGTACACCAGAGTTGGGGAAATATGGTAGACTGTTTCATATTTTAGACCTATTTTCAATGAGATTTTCCTCTAATTGACTGGATACACTGAAAAAACAGTGAACCCTTTTCCATTGCAAAATGAACTAAACTGTAGTAATATTGACCATGATTTAGCCCTTAAGATTTTTTTCAACTTGTCTAGTTTATATTTCTCTTAAATTTTAGTTCATCTATGTCATTGTATTTTAGTTCAATTTTACAACACCATAAGATTTATATACCCCTACCAAGTTAAAAAGTCAGTATTATTTTGGTTTACTTGCTTATTTTGTGGGAAACCCGATAATAAAAATTGGTTAACAGTCTCTTTAAAATGTCGACGACTAAACTATTTTTAAATCAATCATTCCACAGTACAGAGAAATTAAATAATTAAAGGAACAAAAAACCGTTTTAAAATTATGAAAATTTTCATACATTAAAATTAAACTTTCTTTAAGCAAAAGTACTTTATTATAAAAATTTATGATGAAAGTTCTTAATACAATGTTTTTTGTGAATAAAAATTATGACCACGTAGAACAGAGAGTAGTTAATTTGAACCCGCTGTTTGGACATTTTGACTTATCCTTTTTTTATTCATCGTAGGTAATTTTTTCACATATCTTGCTGGAAAAAAATGGAAACAATAATGAAAATTGTTAAAAATGAACACCATGTAATGAAATATAATTTTTAATTCTTCATTTTAGCTTGTAACTTACCATATTTGGGGGCATTTTATCAAATGGTGTAAGGAATTCAACTTTTCTTTGGAAAACGTATCTCATAAAATTTGTACCTGAAACAATTAGAGAAATAATGGAATATTCTATATAAACTCATAAAACTGTGTTGTTATCGATTTGAAGGATATAATAAAATATATATTCTAGTTGAAAAAAAACCAAAGTTTTAATATAAAACTTACCAATTCTCTATTAAATTATACGCTGAGCGGAAATATAAAAAGTTGTTCAAATTTATTTGGGTTACTCTGAAATTAAATATTTATTTTTTACATTAAATAAAATTATTAAATAGGTTTTCAAAAAATCTAATGAAAAAAAAAAAAATAATAATATGCATAAAAAACCAAATATTCTTGATAACCCTAGACAGTCATCATTCGTCAAAATGACGACACGTAATTTCATTTTCGATTTAAAATGTATTTTAGTCTATTGGGAAATGGTAAATTTAAGTTATACTAATTCGACCGTTTTATGAATTTTTGTTTTATACTAATTAAAACCAAATTGAATAAGAAAATAAACTCAAGTTTGGTTCACTTTTTCGCTCACGATGAAAATTATAGCGTCTTGAAATGAGCCGTAGTAAAAATGACGAAGGATGGCGTTAATGTATAAAAAATAAGGATGACTGTCCAGGGCTAAAAGGAAGTTAAAGAATCCTTACCAATTCACTATTAAATTACAGGCAAAGGAGTACTAAAAATTTGTCCAAATTTTTAAAGGATTATTCTGAAATTAAATATTTGTTTTTACATTAAAAATATTACATTGGTTTCCAAAAAATTTGATTAAAGAAATACTAAAATAAGGCATTAAAAAACTGTAATTTTGATGATAAAAAGGTCACAAAAACGTAAATATTCTAGTTGAAATAAAGCCAATTTTAAAAGAAAACTTACCAATTCTCTATTTTGTAAATTTGTTCGACTCCATCTGGAGTTGCTCTGAAATTAAATATTGTTTTTACAACAAAGAAGAACATTAAACTGGTTTCCAAAAAATTAATTAACAAATAATAATATACATAAAAAATATTCTTTTTAAAAGAAAAGTCATATTAAAAAAATACTTACCAATTTATGAATAAACTATACGCAGAGATATAACAAAAATTTTCCAAATTCATCTGGAATTGATATTAATTTTTTACATAGAATAATCAAAATTTCAATACACTTTCAATTTCAACATATCTTCCTAAATATTCGTAATAACTTTTATCTAAACTACGGATAAAATATTAATAACTTTCATTTAAAAGGTTTAATAAACAAACACCAATATATGTCTCAAAAATCCAAAATATTCCATGCCTTTATATTCCCTTGTTGCATACATACTTAAAAGATGCAACAGCCCACGCCAACGCCAACTATACAACTGACGCATGCCAAACAAAACCAAGCAACGCCAAAACATTCCTACAACAACAAAAACACATGTGCCTTTATTGAAAACAACACCTCATCCAGCCAAATAAACCATCCGCGAATAACAAACACACACACATACCACTAAATGAACAAAAATAAAAACAACCCCACGCTCATGTATACACAACAAAACTCAAGTAACATCATCTTTACATTAATCACATACCACTATGCCGATAAAGATCTCTGTACTATGCATTAGTTCATCGCATCTGCTGACAATTTACTCTAAGAATAATATTCATAAAGGCACACCAGTTTATGAACGATGAAACGTTTCACTTAAAATTTGCAAAAAATTCATGAAATGTTATCAACCATTTTTGACGAAAATGTCTATAAATTTAATTACATGTGAACTAAAAATATTTCATTGGGTAATTTTTTACCAATAATTATTAACTATAGGAATTGGCAGTAAGAAATTGCTATCCACTTTCAAGTTCATTTTTCGTAAAAAAATATTTTCTCATACAAAAAAATCTTATAGTAAATGGCACTTATTATTTAGAAAATACTTTACATTTCACAAGTACTTTTATAGCATGACAAACGAATTTTTAACTACCAGTTAAGAAATTTTTTAAGGAAATTTCCATCGTATTTTGTAGGCCATGAACTAAACGATTGCTACTTAGAATTTGTAAAATTTCCTTTCGAGTAGTTAATTTTCGTTGAAGATACGAAAAATGAACTAAAATTCTGGAAAATTCTTGTAATAAATTATTGTAAAAATCTTCTTAAATTTACGAGACACTTTTTTTTCTGTGTAGTTTCCTCAGAGAATATATTTAATATGATATTTAAGTGTGTCAAGTTTGATCTAATTTGGTTCAGATTTAGATAAAGCCTCCATATATTCGTTTTTCCGGTTTATACAAATATGGCAAAAATTCCCACACTTGACACAAAATTCTGTGATGATTTCCCCATATCTTAGTCATATCCTAAACACTGTAATGCCAGAATTTCCACAGAACGGTTGAGTTTTAAATAAGGCTCCAAGTCGCCCGACTTGACCAAATAATATATCATAACCCATACTTGACTATATATCTTGGCGGGATCTAACCAATATCCCTGTAAAGTCGCCACTGCTAAGTATCAAAAATTGTAAATATTACTAAAATTGCCCTATATCTCGAATACATATGTATCACCTGATCAATCATAAATGCTCTTTTGTATAATTGCATTAAAATTTCTCTCGCTTCATATTTCTCATATTTTTTTACTATGTTAACATTGTGTTTCATCCCAGGGCGTTAGCCGATTTAAATTGTAATTCTAGAGTGTTTGTAAAAGTACAAAAAATTGTCTCCATTAAAAGTATTTGTATCTGGAAATGCAAACCTTTATATAGCTCCCAGCAAATTTGAAGTGGTTGAGAGTCTACATAGTGGTGAAGGGTATAATATAGTCGGCTCCGCCCGACTTTAGACTTTACTTACTTGTTCATACATAATTTTTATCGTGAGCAAGACGTTTTTGTAAATATAATATTTGTCGTGAGCGTAAATAGGCTCGTGAACGTGTCATTTCTCGTGAGGGTGAATTATTTCGTGAATGTGAATTTTTTCGTGAACGTGAATTTCATCGTGAGCGTGAATTTTTCGTGAATGTGAGTTTCTTCGTGAGCGTGAATTTTCTCGTGAGCGTGAATTTTTCGTGAACGTGAATTTTTTCGTGAACGTGAATGTCATCGTGAGTGTGAAGTTTTCGTGAATGTGAATTTCTTCGTGAACGTGAATTTCTTCGTGAGCGTGAATTTTGTCGTGAGCGTGAATTTTTCGTGAATGTGAATTTTTTCGTGAACGTGAATTTTGTCGTGAGCGTGATTTTGAAAAAAATTTACTCACGCACATTCACGAACAGAATTTGATGTTCACGCACGATCACGCACGACACATTTTTGTTCAGTCCCATTCACGCACATTCACGTGATTTGGTCAAAATTTCATTCACGAATCACGTGACTCACGCGTGAATCACGCGTGTCACGAAAATTTCGTGTCACGCGCACACCTCTATGTGGCTGCCACCGAAGCTGTCGCATACTTGCAGTGACTGTCCACACACGATGACAGCCTAAGCCCAACTGAAGAGTAGGTGATCAACCGATGGGTAAATATGCTATCACTGGATCATGGGTATCTGTGATGTATGAGTATGACTATGAGTAGGTGTATCTGTGACGAGAGAGTATGAAGAAAAGCACACTTGTAGTGATGAGGTAATTCAATATAAGAGCGTTTGCGTTGTATAAGAGAACTGAATAGAACTTTCTGGAGCAAGATTTGAGAGTGATGAGTGAAACAAATTGTAGGCTGCTGTGTTTTGTTGTAACAATAAAGAAAGAAATATGAAATGGAATAACATACTATTGAATTCAAATAATTATAATTCATACAACTTCAATATATCTAAATAATACATAAATAAATACATGTAACGAAAGCTTCGTTACAATATCGCATGGTAATTGGTGTCTTACTCACTGCCACCGACATTTTGTGGGTAAGATTGCAATACGAGAAATAGCCACCGGTTGCAATTCTCTGGTGGAAAATGTGTTGGCTTACAAATTGCATGGTCCGCGGTTCGATTCTCCGTCCAGCCGAAAGGTAAAATTTATAAAATCGAATAATTTCTTCTTCATTGTTTGTATTACAGAAAAAGGAGCTAAGAACTAAAAAACCTCGTGGAAGTGAGAAAGATGTGAGGGAAAATGCAATTAGTGAGAAATTTTTTTTTTTTGAGTTAGGCTTTATGAAATTGTTTTTACATCCTGGAAAAGAATAAACATTTATCACAAAAAGTATATACTTTTCTTCCAAATAAACTTCCTTAAAGTAAAAATCAAATGTGAAACGAACTTCGTTTGTCTAAAATTATGTTTGGGAGGAAAGAATTATTTTTTTGCGTGTACACTTTTACATTTTTATACTAAATCCCTATCTAAATTTGTACTTTAGAAAACTTTTTTTGACGACAAAAGATCATCTGACAGCGATTGAAATGGGATGCATAGAAAACCGCGTTGGTTAGGTAAAGGTATAAAATCCATTGTGATACCACTCGTTGTTAACTTCTCTCATATCAATAAGTGTTACCCGATTCTGTGCTCAATGAAAAGGTGAACTACTTTTTATAGCCGGTGAAACCAAAGACAATACACAAAGGAAGATAGGAAATTGGCTACTGGGGAGATCAAACCATTTACGGTGTTAGTTTCATACTTTTCGTGTTAAATGCAAATAAAAAGAAATTAAATGCAGGAAATAAATTTCCATAAAGGGGAAATGTAATTTTTTTGTTTTTGCGCAAAATTTAACATTGTTTCATTAAGAAAATTAAGGTTTTCAATTTAAAAATAAAAACGACAAACAAATAAAAAAATTACAAACATGTATGGAACTAACATGGTAAATGCAACATTTGCTATGACGCAAGCCAATTTCCTATCTTCCTAAAATTTATTGTCTTTGGGTGAAACCACTTAGAAACACTCAGAAATGTCGCCAGCAGCACTGAGAGGTGATAAACCACTGCTGAAAAACTTGTTGCTGTTTGTTGCTGACCAACATGGTGTAGAGTACATAATCCTTTGAATTAGAGGTGTGCACGTACGTAATATTTTGTTCTCGCGCACACTCACGAAGATTATATTTTCGTGACTCACGCACGACATTTTGGTTTGTTAATCACGCTCACGCACACTCACGCCGTTGCCATGAGCGTGACTCACGACTCACGCGTGAGTCACGAAAATTTTCGTGAGTCACGACAACTTCGTGTCACGTGCACACCTCTACTTTGAATGCAAGGCGGGCCATTGCACCACGGTGGCTCCCAAGTAATGCGTACGATGTATTCCCATTTATAAACATCCT
The DNA here is from genome assembly GCF_050003625.1 of Haematobia irritans. Taxonomy (NCBI): domain Eukaryota; kingdom Metazoa; phylum Arthropoda; class Insecta; order Diptera; family Muscidae; genus Haematobia; species Haematobia irritans. Next base: position 60,558,171 of record NC_134400.1, read on the forward strand.
TCACATTTGAGCAACTCTATTTACGCACGACTTTAGTCGCATACGTGTTTGCATCCAAGCATATTATATTTACAAACATTTTATGTCCCAAACAAAATTTGTTTTAACATATTAACATATATGTCCCAAACATGTTATGATGGTTTATGAGCATTATATGCTTGCACTTAAAAATATTGTGTTAAAAAATTTGAGTTCCAAACATATAATTTTTAAACCCAACATGTGAAAATGAGTATTTTTCGTCCGTGCAGTTCCTGTATACCGAACGAAAACCCATTCGAAGGTAAGGCTGTCACTCGAATTCGAATGAATAGGAGCAAGGCACAAATTTCTTTTGTTTAGTGTTAGTTTTTTTTATAAAAACTAACGTCCAAGACACAACTTCTAAAGCAATGCAAAGAATCGAAAACAGGATACTTCGGTCTTATGACAAACCTATGTAAAATTCATTGGCCGATCCAAGTTTGCACTACTTCTGCATCAAAAATTGGGGATCCAAACTACTTATTTTAAAGTTCTTTGTTTCTGGGTTGTTTGATCTAGATATTTTTGTTCTCATTATTTGGCAGCACTGATGCTTCCTTTTAAACAGAAATACCAGAAAATGACAACACTGGTATTTCCTTTAGGTGTATTTGTTTATTTTGTCTCGGTATCTTACTGTCGTAATTTGAATTGACTTCTTGAACAACAACACCACTGACAATCAGGGCTGTGGAGTCGAGTCAATTTTGCTCGACTCCGGATCCGACTCCGACTTAAGCATTTCTTATTAGCCTCGACTCCGGAGTCGACTCCAGATGGTGTACCTAAATTTCATTTTAATAATATTCCAATTGTATTTTTAAGGTTCCAAAAATAGACCGATATAAGTATTCTATTTTGCCATATGTGTTTATATGTCCAAAAGAACTCTAATTTTGAATGTTGATATGACTCGACGATAAACCTCAGCATTTTTGGGATGTAAAGAGCTCTACATTTTAATTTCAGGCCTATAAATTAAAATACGACACAAGACTATATGAAGACCACATAAAAATATGGGTAGATAACAACAATCTCCAGAATATGTATTTATAAAAACACAAAATTTCAAAAAATAATTAGACTTCCAGAAGTTTTAAAAGTAAAATCCTGGTATTGGCCTATATAGGCATTTTATAAAAAATAAATTTACATAAAAAAGAAAAATAATAATAAAATCAAAATGTCGCACTAATCAGATAGAATGTTTTGATGTTAAAAATTGTAATGTGTCGGATATATAAAACAAACATAAAGTGCCAAAAATTAGGACTGACTGAATTTTAAATAACAACTACCAAACATCGATGTATAAATGGTCTATCAGTTATGGACATTACAGGCCATTAATTTAATGTACAGAATTTCAAGTGGGTTTGATGAAACAAACTTTCTCCCAAAAGACCGGCAGTGGTTTAATTTAAAATTACAGCTTCCAAAGACATCGGGTGTATATTTCTCAAGTAATTATGTAGGGCTATCTCAAAATCTGGGCCGACGGGAAAACTCCGATTTTGTTTATGAATCTCAAATAACTCTAAATTCAAAATTTCTGATAAATCTTATGAAAATTTTAGACGGGGAAAAATTTCTTAAATCGAAAGTTGGGCTTAAATGTGTTGCAATATCACAAAATTGTCCGGTATGAGCTATCTTCGAACTGGACATGCCTGCCAAAAATTCAGAACGTTAGGTTCTATTGTTATATTGCCTTAAAATTGTACCTTTATCAAGAGTATATATAGGGTCAAAAATCGACATTTTAATATGTTAAAAATGGACAATGCAATTGAACAATTCAGCCCATATTCTAGACAAACCTAATTTTTACATCACCGTGAAATTTCACCCGTATAAATACACTTTAAATGGTCTGAAATCCAGTACTTCGTTTTTCGTTGTTCGATTGAAAACCCTAATGGAATCTAATTTGTCGAAATATTTCTTTAGTTAGAAAGATATGAAGTGGTTTTGAAATTTTGTTTCGTCGGAGTCGAGCAAAATTTCTACAACTCCGGCTCCGACTCCAGCAAAATCTTACGACTCCGGCTCCGACTCCACAGCCCTGCTAACAATAGCAGAAATATTTAAATACATACACACATCAATATGTTCTGCGATATCACACAGGCACACATATTCATCAAAAGGACTAAGAACAAAAGCCGCGACATGGCTCTTAGTGTAAAAGTGTGGTCTGTCCTTTCAAATGCTCCTAGGAACACTTATTTGTCTTTGTTTGAATATTAATTGTGTTTGAGTTTCGGCAATAGTTGTTGTTGACTTCGGTATGTTTAGACACCGTATTCCATTATTTTCTAATATCAATTGCCAGAGAAAAGTTTTAAAACTCATTTAAACATTTTGCTTAACGTCAAAACTGGACAAATTGTTCAAATAACGTAGAACTTTTTGTAAAGCTGACTACTGAAAGTCATTAATCAACTTCATAGAGTGTCCTTGAGGACTAAGTCCATTGAATGGTGTGTATACAGGCGACGAGAGATGGATGGGTCCAGAACTTACCGTAATTGCTATGTCATGCACGGAATCACAAGTATTAAGTTTTCTTCGAAATCTCAGGACAGTATGTGTTGTGTTCTCGTAGCCCATCATTAAAATATAATCCTGCGAAGGATCCACAATAGGTTCAGGATCGCCATTCTTTTTGATATGTCTATCCTGTGAAAAGAAATAATGGGGAAAAGGTAATTAGCGTCAAGCCTATTGAAATCACATAAATAAATAACTACTTCAAACAAATAATTAGAAAGCAAGTATACACAAAAACTGTCCAATTTTGAGAGTGTCAAAGTTTCAGAGGTTTGTTCGGCCAAAAGTTCGACCAGGCGGAATCCTATGTACTACACTATGGATAGCCGAAAGTAACGTATCTTAAAACTACTCCATATTGTCTCCAAAATTTTAAGCAACTTTCATATCTACATCATTTACTTTAGTTATTAAGCGGTTTACACGCAGAGAAGACATATGATTATCCCAAACATGTTTCTGTAACATATGTGTGGCTGTATACAGAAGTCTGTGCACATATAGTTACGAATCAGACACCTTAGGAAATTTTAATACCCTGCATCACTTTGTGGAACAGGGTGTTAATAAGTGCATATGTTTACAATACCGAGTAGGAACAGGATAGACAAACGATATCTATGGCAATATGGTTATGCCAACGTTCTTAGTCGATTTATATACCTAACTATATAAAATGTTTACCGCAACCATATTACCCAGTGAATATAGTGCTTAAAACTAATATTGTTATGATCTTGATGAAATCGTACACCAATCAGGGGAATTCAGCATTGTCTCTAACAAATACGTTTCGATTTGTTGTTGCATTAGTGTAGTAACAAGTATATACGGTCGTAAATTCGGTCAGGCTGAATCGTACACTGTTAGAAAAATATGTTTTTCATATGTTCCGATATAAACAAAATGTGTTTCGCCCACAATTTTATAACACAATATATTTAAGTGCAAACATGTAATGTTCCTAAACTAACACTAAATGTTTGGGACATCTATGTAAATATGTTAGAATATATTATGTTTGGGGCAATACCATTTCATAAAAATCATATGTGTGAATGCAAACATATATAAATTTACAAATTTCGACTAAACATACATATGTTGTGATATTTTATTCAAAGCGACAGAGAGCGTATAGAGAAAGAAATAGAGATTGAAACCGGGAGAGTTGACGAAAGATATCAACATAACACAGCGAAAGAATCAGAAGAGAACAATTTCTGTGAAACCCCTTGTATGTTGTTTCGGAAAACTGTTTTATGATAAGGCCAAAAATTTGATATGCTTAAGTCTAAATATTATTTAATTTGAATAAAGAGAATAGGCATTCGGAACCAAGAGAATAGACATTTGGAAAACAAACAGCGTATGTTTTCGCCTTGAGAGCAGCATTTTATGTATGTGTGGACATGTGTTTTGTTTATCATTTTGGCATTATTGGCACAATTTTTTTCTTGGTTCGTTAAAAGAAATCAGGGTTCTTCATAAAAATAACGAAAGGGCACTATACTTTTTTTAGAGTTGGGACAGTAAAAAGAAATAAGGAGGAAATAGTGAAAAATTACACAGTAAAATGTATAAAAACAAAGTTTAGTTCCTCCTTATTAATAAGTAGTCCACGAGGAGTTGACGGACACCTTCAAATATAAAAGCGGGCATTAAGTTCGAGTTTTGCAACTAAAACAATTTAAAAAGATTATTTTGTTTAAAATGAATTATTAAAGAAAAATAAAAGGCAATTTAGAGCGATGGTGTTAAATGCTAGTAAAAAACTGTTCATGCCTAAATAAATTTATGTTTATATTATAAAATTATTTATGTATGTTTATACTCGAATCCACGTTCTTCTTTTGTTAGAGTTTTTGAATTCCTTCCAAATTTTAAAGTTTTGTATAAAACAAGTTTTTGTTACAAAATTGTTACATTTGAAATAAAAAAAATATTTTATCCAAAAATCAGTCTATTTTAAATAGAAATATTTAATATAGTGGGCAGGGATTGAACCCACGACCCTTTGCATGCAAGGCAGACATGCTAACCACTGCTCCACGTGGCAAACAAATGTATGTTTCTGTTAAATAATGTTATGTTTGCATGAGCTCGTGGGCGCTGCAAACTATGCTATATAAATGTAACTTATAACGATAATTATCTACTGGTGACTATAACAGCTACGTAGCCCAGTGGATAGTTGTTGGCTTACAAACTGTATGGTCCTCGGTTCGATTCTCCGTACAGGCGAAAGGTAAAATTTAAAAAAATTATAAAAGTGAATAATTTTTTCAACATTATTTGTATTACAGAAAAAGGTGCCAAGAACTAAAATATATCGTGGAAGTGGAAATTAGGAGTATGTTAGGGAATGAGCACAATCGTCTTTGGGAAAAATTCTTCCAAGCATATAATACTTTTGGGCTTAAAATGAATCCAAACATATAATATGTTCACATAAAACAAATATATTAATGTTTCGGCAGTATCCAATAATATATGTGCTTCCTGCAAAATATGTTTGGAACATATGTTAAAGAAGCGATTTTTTTGAGGGTGTATGCACCCTCCATCAAGGATTGCGCAAAAAGTTCTACCAAAGACTGTCATCCAAAATCGATTTATTTGGCTTATGATAACACAACGCAACATAAAAATTGCAAAAAAAAAATCACTTATCTAAGGCGAAAAATCTGAAGGAAACCAATTTCTGGATTTTGCTGATTGTCTGCCAAATTTGATTTTGAGCACCTTTTTGCAATTTTATTCTATTTTTCGCATGGTTGTAGCTCGAAAAATGCTGTGCAGTCTTCAGCAAAGTTGTAATTCTGAATATATAAAGACGGAAAAAGTTCAACTTCACGCTCAAAACCCCCAAAAGAGTGAGAAGTAGTTAGAATGTTATGCCTTCATGACATAATAAGATCTTGTCATATACATTTCAATTGACGCACAGTGGTTCCAAATCGCTTTCGTTGGAAATAATTCTGCAACTTTTGAACGGATAAAGATATCCACATATTACACCCTCAAAAAAATTGCTTCTCCAACATATGTTCCTAACATAATTTGCAGGAAGCACATATATTATTGGATACTGCCGAAACATTAATATGTTTGTTTTATGTGAACATATTATATGTTTGAAAGCATTTTGAGCCCAAAAGTATTATATGCTTGGAAGAAATTTCCCCAAAGAGGATTGTGCTCATTCCCTCACATAATTTTCACTTCCACGAAATTTTTTAGTTCTTGGCACCTTTTTCTGTAATACAAATAATGTTGAAGAAATTATTCAATTTTATAAATTGTTTAAATTTTACCGTTCGCCTGGACGGAGAATCGAACCGAGGACCACACAGTTTGTAAGTCAACACACTATCCACTGAGCTACGTAGCTGTTATGGTCATCAATAGACAATTATCGTTATAAGTTACATTTACATAGCATAGTTTGCAGCGCCCACGAGCCCATGCAAACATAACATTATTTAACAGAAACATACATTTTTTGCCACGTGGAGCAGTGGTTAGCATGTCTGCCTTGCATGCAAAGGGTCGTGGATTCAATCCCTGCTCCGACCGAACACCAATTTTTTTTTTTAAATTAAACATTTATATTTATAATAAATTAGATTTGTATAATGGAACTTCGAAATGTGGGTTATTAAAGATTTACAGTCAGAAACAGTGCTTGATATAAACGAAGTGGACTAAGCTTTTGGATAAAATATTATTTTTTATTGAAAAAATAACAATTTTGTAACAAAAAACTGTTTTTGGTATAAAAGTTTGAGTCGAGTATAAACATAAATAAATAATTTTGTAATATACACATACATTTATTTAGGCGTGAACAGTTTTTAACTAGCATTTAACATCATTTTAAATGCATTTAAAACTTTTCGTGTTTTGTACTTAATTTCAAGAATATAAACTTTTTCAGCAAAACTCGAACTTAATGCCCGCTTTTATATTTGAAGGTGTCCGTCAACACCTCCTGGACTACTTACCGCCCGAGTTAAACTCATATGACCAGCGGAGGTCAAATTTTCACTTCGAGACCAAAGTTTCACTCCGATTTACTTGAAATTTTGCACAGGTAGTAGAATTAACATTCAGGCCATGCATACCAAATTGGGTTGAAATCGGTTTAGATATAGCTCCCATATATATCTTACGCCCGATATGCACTTATATGGCCCCAGAAACCAGGATTTTTCTGATTTGCTTCAAATTTTTCACAAGGGTTATATTTAATAATATCGTCAATTGTGCCAAGTTTGGTTTAAATCGGTGCAAATTTAGCATTATTTGACAAGAGTTAGTGAGGTCGAGTGCAAATTTTTTGGGCATTTTCCTAAGCAAAGGAATATGTACGTTGGAAAGGTATTTGCGAGGACTTTCATTTTATATAATCGGCAACAATTTTTATACCCTCCATCATAGGATGGGGGTATATTAACTTTGTCATTCCGTTTGTAACACATCGAGATATTGCTCTAAGACCCCATAAAGTATATATATATATATATATATATATATATATATATATATATATATATATATATATATATATATATATATATATATATATATATATATATATATATATATATATATATATATATATATATATATATATATATATATATATATATATATATATATATATATATATATATATATATATATATATATATATATATATATATATATATATATATATATATATATATATATATATATATATATATATATATATATATATATATATATATATATATATATATATATTCTGGGTCGTGGTGAAATTCTGAGTCGATCTAACCATGTCCGTCCGTCCGTCCGTCCGTCTGTTGACATCACGCTAACCTCCGAACGAAACAAGCCATCGACTTGAAACTTGGCACAAGTAGTTGCTATCGATGTAGGTCGGACGGTATTGAAAATGGGCCATATCGGTCCACTTTTACGTATAGCCCCCATATAAAGGGACCCTCAGATTTGGCTTGTGGAGCCTCTAACAGAAGTATATTTCATCCGATTCGGCTGAAATTTGGTATATGGTGTTGGTATATGGTCTCCAACAACCATGCAAAAATTGGTCCACATCGGTTCATAATTATATATAGCCCCCATATAAACCGATCCCAGGATTTGGCTTGCGGAGCCTAAAAGAGAAGCAAATTTCATCCGATCCGGCTGAAATTTGGTACGTGGTGTTGGTATATGGTCTCTAACAATCATGCAAAAATTGGTCCACATCGGTCCATAATTATATATGGCCCCCATATAAACCGATCCACAGATTTGGCTTGCGGAGCCTCAAAGAGAAGCAAATTTCATCTGATCCGGCTGAAATTTGGTACATGATGTTGGTATATGGTCTCTAACAACCATGCAAAAATTGGTCCACATCGGTCCATAATTATATATAGACCCCATATAAACCGATCTCCAGATTTGGCTTGCGAAGCCTCAACGAGGAGCAAATTGCATCCGATCCGGCTGAAATTTGGTACATGGTATTGGTATGTGGTCTCTAACAACCGTGCAAAAATTGGTCCACATCGGTTCATAATTATATATAGCTCCATATAAACCGATCCCCAGATTTGGCTTGCGAAGTCTCCAAGAAAAGCAAATTTCATCCAATCCGGTTGTAATTTGGAACATGGTGTTAGTTTATGATCTTTAACAACCGTGCCAGAATTGGTCCATATCGGTCCATAATTATATATAGCCCCCATATAAAACATTCTCCAGATTTGACCTCCGGAGCCTCTTGGAGGAGCAAAATTCATCCGATCCGGTTCAAATTAGGAACGTGGTGTTAGTATATGGTCGCTAACAACCATACCAAAATTGGTCCTATCACACAAAAATTGGTCCATATCGGTTCATATACATGGTTGCCACTAGAGCCAAAAATAATCTACCAAAATTTTATTTCTATAGAAAATTTTGTCAAAATTTTATTTCTATAGAAAATTTTGTTAAAATTTTATTTCTATAGAAAATTTTGTTAAAATTTTATTTCTGAAGAAATTTTTGTCAAAATTTTCTTTCTATAGAAAATTTTGTCAAAATTTTTATTTCTATAGAAAATTTTGTGAAAATTTTATTTCTCTAGAAAATTTTGTTAAAATTTTATTTTTGTAGAAAATTTTGTCAAAATTTTATGTCTACTTTGTCAAACTGAATTATATACGTATTGGATCGATCTTTTTATACCCTTCACCACTACTGTGGTACAGGGTATAATAAGTTTGTGCATTTGTATGAAACGCCAAGAAGGAGTAATCATAGACCAACCTTTTAGTATACGGATCGGCTTAGAATTAAATTCTGAGTCGATTTAGCGATGTCCGTCTGTCTGTCTGTCTGTCTGTCTGTCTGTCTGTCTGTCTGTTAATGTATTTTTGTGTGCAAAGTACAGCTCGCAGTTTTAGTCCGATTGTCCTAAAATTTGGTATAGTGTCCTGTTTCGGCTCAAAGACGATCCCTATTGATTTTGGAAAAAATCGGTTCAGATTTAGATATAGCTGCCATATATATTTTTCACCGATCTGGTCATAATTGGCGTGTATATCAACCGATCTTCCTCAAATTCCGTACATCCGAATATTTTATGAGTCTCGAAAAACTTGCAAAATATCAGCAAAATCGGTTCAGATTTAGATATAGCTCCCATATATAGCTTTCGCCCGATTTACACTCATATGACCACAGAGGCCAAGTTTTTGCTCCGATTTAGTTGAAATTTTGCACAGGGAGTAGAATTAGCATTACAGCTATGCGTGCCAAATTTGGTTGAAATCGGTTCAGATTTAGATATAGCTCCCATATATAGCTTTCGCCCGATTTACACTGAAATGACCACAGAGGCCAATTTTTTGCTCCGATTTAGTTGAAATTTTGCACAGGGAGTATAATTATCATTGTAGCTATGCGTGCTAAATTTGGTTGAAATCGGTTCAGATTTAGAAATAGCTCCCATATATAGCTTTCGCCCGATTTACATTCATATGACCACAGAGGCCAATTTTTCACTCCCATTTAGTTGAAATTTTGCACAGGGAGTAGAATTAGCATTGTAGCTATACGTGCCAAATTTGGTTGAAATCGGTTCAGATTTAGATATATCTCCCATACATAGCTTTCGCCCGAGTTACACTCATATGACCACAGAGGCCAATTTTTAACTCCGATTTAGTTGAAATTTTGCACAGGGAGTAGAATTAGCATTGTAGCTGTGCGTGCCAAATTTGGTTGACATCGGTTCAGATTTAGATTTAGCTCCCATATATATGTTTTTCTGATTTCGACCAACATTTTCCTTGTAAAATCGCCACTGCTTTGTCTAAAAGTTGTCAAAATGACTCTAATTTTCCTAAACTTCTAGTACATATATATCGAGCGATAAATCATAAATAAACTTTTGCGAAGTTTCCTTAAAATTGCTTCAGATTTAATTGTTTCCCATATTTTTTTACTAAAATTGTGTTCCACCCTAGTGCATTAGCCATCTTAAATTTTGAGTCTATAGATTTTGTAGAAGTCTATCAAATTCTGTCCAAATCGAGTGATATTTAATTGTATGTATTTGGGACAAACCTTTATATATAGCCCCCAACACATTTGACGGATGTGATATGGTATCGAAAATTTAGATCTACCAAGTGGTGCAGGGTATAATATAGTCGGCCCCGCCCGACTTTAGACTTTCCTTACTTGTTTTTTACTAACATTGTGTTTCACCCTAGTGCATTAGTCGACTTAAATTTTGAGTCTATAGATTTTGTAGAAGTCTATCAAATTCTTCCAGATCGAGTGATATTTAAATGTATGTATTTGGGACAAACCTTTATATATAGCCCCCAACACATTTGATGGATGTGATATGGTATCGAAAATTTAGATCTTCAAAGTGGTGCAGGGTATAATATAGTCGGCCCCGCCCGACTTTAGACTTTCCATACTGGTTTGATTTAATATATACCACGTATGGACTTACATACAATTTAGAAGATGGTGTTAGGAGGTTTTAACATACCTTGCCATCGGCAAGCGTTACCGCAACTTAAGTAATTCGATTGTGAATGGCAGTGTTTAGATGAAGTTTCTACGCAATCCATGGTGGAGGGTACATAAGCTTCGGTCTGGCCGAACTTACGGCCGTATATACTTGTTTAGTTTAATATATACCACGTATGGACTATGTGGTATATATTACGGTGTTAGGTAGTTTTAAGATACCTTGCCATCGGCTTCAGTAGAAGTTTCTTCGCAATCCATGGTGGAGGGTACATAAGCTTCGGCCTGGCCGAACTTACGGCCGTATATACTTGTTTTGTTTTGAAACGATTTTTTTGATTTGGATAACGATTTTTTGAAAAAATACAATGTGGGAATTAAAAATTTGAATTGAAACCTTTATAACTTTTGAACTAATTATATCATTATGATTTTATTGAGTTTTGCTGGGAAAATTATTTTAAAAATTTGCAGAATATCCCATTCCCAAATTCGTATCAAAAATTCCTACAGGTCAGCCCACGGACAAGGACCCACAAACTTAGAGGAAAACACTTCAGCTTTCACACAAAGAAAAAATTATGTTGATATCTTTATCCGTTCAAAAGTTCCAGAAATATTAAAAAAAAACGATTTGGAACCACTGTTTGACGTTTCGAACCTTGATGTTCAATGGCGTTTGTAGCTGAGTGTGCTTTTCCGTTATATGCCAACAAACCCAAGTTCAACACCCGGTGAGACCGAAAAAAAAATTTTCAAATTGTAAAATTTAGATACAAAGGAAATTAAAGTGTGGTAAAAAATATTGATAACAAGTATATACAGCAGTAAGTTCGGCCGGGCCGAATCTTAAATACCCACCACCATGAATCAAATATTAGGGTTTCCTTTGAAATTTCAGGAGGGCTTGAGGACACTTCCGGAAGATAAATTTAAAGATTTCACCTATGAGGACTATATCAGGTTCTGGATTTATAAGAACAATTTTTGTTTGAGTTTTAGAGGAATCATTAACATCTCTTGTATGTGTGCAAGAAAATTATAAAATAACGTCTTGATTTGAAATCTTAAGTTTCAAGCAATTTTCATGATCAGTGCGCCTTCTACACCCTCAAGAAGTGAAGTCGGTCTATATGGAGGCATTACCAAATGGACCGATAAAAACTTAATCCGATACACGTTTTTCTGAGCCTCAAATACCAGAATATTTACAATTTCAGGCAAATCAGATAAAAACTACGGTTTCTAGAAACCCACGGAGTTAAATCTGGAAATCGTTCTTATGGGGGCTATACTAAAATATAGACCGATACTCACCGTTTTCGGCACACCTCTTTATGGCCCGAAAATACCTCTAGATTTCCATTTTCAGGCAAATTGGATAAAAAGTTTGGATTCTAGAAGCCCAAGAAGTAAAATCGGGAAGTCGGTCTATATGGGGGCTATACCAAAATATGGACCGATACTCATCATTTTCGGCACACCTATTTATGGCAAATTGGATAAAAACTACGGTTTCTATAAGCCCAAGACCCCAAATCGGGAGGTCGGTTTATATGGGCACCATACCAAAACATGGACCGATGCTCACCATTTTTGGCACACCTCTTTACGGTTCTAAAGTACCTTTTGATTTACAAATTCAGATAAATTGGATAAAAACTGCGGTTTCTATAAGCCCAAGAAGTAAAATCGGGAGATCGGTCTATATGGGGGCTATACCAAAATATGGATCGATACTCACAATTTTTGGCACACGCATTTGTGGTCTTACAATACCTCTAGTTTTCCAATTTCAGATAAATTGAATAAAAACTGCGGTTTCTATAAGCCCAAGAAGTAAAATCGGGAGATCGGTCTATATGGGGGCTATATCAAAACAGGGATCGATACTCACCATTTTTGGCACACCTCTTTATGGTCATAAAATACCTCTAGATTTCAAATTTCAGGCAAATTGGATAAAAACTGCGGTTTCTATAAGCCCAAGAAGTAAAATCGGGAGATCGGTCTATATGGGGGCTATACCAAAATATGGACCGATACGTACCATTTTTGGCACACCTCTTTATGGTCATAAAATACCTCTAGATTTCAAATTTCAGGCAAATTGGATAAAAACTACGATTTCTATAAGCCCAAGAAGTAAAATAGGGAGATCGGTCTATATGGGGGCTATACCAAAATATGGATCGGTACTCGCAATTTTTGGCACACGTATTTGTGGTCCTACAATACCTCTAGATTTCCAATTTCAGGCAAATTGGATAAACACTACGATTTCTATAAGCCCAAGACCCCAAATCGGGAGGTCGGTTTATATGGGGACTATATCAAAACCTGGACCGATATAGCCCATCTTCGAACTTGACCTGCCTGCAGACAAAAGGCGAGTTTGTCCAAAATTTCAGCACGATTGCTTCATTATTGAAGACTGTAGCGTGATTACAACAGACAGACAGACAGACAGACAGACGGACAGACGGACATCGTTATATCGTCTTAGAATTTCTCCCTGATCAAGAATATATATACTTTATATAGTCGGAAATCGATATTTCGATGTGTTACAAACGGAATGACAAACTTATTATACCCCCGTCACCATTCTATGGTGGTTTGTATAAAAATAAAAAGCGAAATTGCTTTGAAAGTGATCAAAATTTGCACTACTTCGGGATCATGAATTGGGGATCCAAACTAGAAGCTCTTTTTTTGCTGGGAACTTTTAAAACTGTATGGTAGCGATTCAGGCGAGTGCAAGCTACCATCATGCATACATATGTGTCCTATCAGGCTGTCCAGCCAAAAAATGGAGCACTATTTCAGCAGGATTGTAAGGGAGAGAGGCAATACCAACTGCTTACAAAACAACCGAATCAGCACTGATTTTTGTTGGCGATGTCCCGATTTAGATCATCTTCTACATAGCGCTGATATTTTAGTAGAAATATTGCTCAGAATTGATATATAATCTTGAGTATAGCATTGTTGACGTGAAGGAAAACAGCACTACCTTTCATGCATCTATACTACATGAATTGGTTGCAATAACGTAAACGAATGATCATAAACTAGTTTGATTACTAGTTTGATTACTTTGACCTCACGACAGTATTTTTTCAGTGTGCAATTACACTAGCCAACAGTCGTTTTGTGAATTGGTTCTAGCATAATTTTTCTCATTGATTTTGACCTACTAAACACGAAAATGAGTTTTAAAAAATTTTCTGTCGTTTGGTTTTCGAGATACAAATTTTTGAACTTTTTTTTTTTAATTTTTGGAGGTACACTTACAATTTTGAGCATATATTTCGTCTTCTTTGACCTATTTGATCCTACTACTACTCAAATTAAATTGAGCCGTCTACAACTCATTTTCAGAAAATTTTCAAAGCGGGCATGTAGTTTGGATGTTGGCGGCTTAAAAAGGTTAAAAAACGGCATTTTTTAGTAAAAATGTGGCAGAAAAAACCATAAAAAAATTCATATAAAATATAAAACACGATGTTAACAGCAATTTTGGTTTTTTACGTATAGCTGAAAATTTTACAAAGAAAATGAACCCTTACTTAACAAAATCCGTTTTTTAACCTTTTTAAGCCGCCAACATCCAAACTACTTACCAGAATTGAAAATGAGAATGAGAATTGAAAATGAGAATGAGTTAGACGGCTCAATTTTCTTTAATTTGAGTAGTAGTAGGATCAATTAGGTCAAAGAAGACAAAAGATATGCTCAAAATTGTAAGAGTACCTCCAAAAATTAAAAAAAAAAACATTAAAAAATTTGTATCTCGAAAACCAATCGACAGAAAATTTTTTAAAACTCATTTTCGTGTTTAGTAGGTCAAAATCAATGGGAAAAGGTATGCTAGAAACAAATAACAGAGAAAATTCTTTTATTTGTGACCTAGTGTTATATAGGCACTATTGATCTCTCAATTTTACTTCTCAATTATATGAAAAATGTTTGAATATTTGTAAACCATTGGTTTAAATTCTTAATAGACGTTATCGGAGCAACGATCGTACTCAATTTCGTTTTCGTATGTAACAAAGAAATTTACTTACACAATTTTCTTAACTTCTTTTTCTAAACTTTCTTTAAAATAGAGCCAAAAACGGCACGAAAATGTTCATTACTGTTATAAAACGTTTCTTAAATTCATTACAATAAGGAAAAGTGTAATAATATTCAAGAAATTGCTTTGTTGGCTAAATATCGATAACAAGTTTTGTTATGATTACGAAGATTTTTCTACATGTGTACTTCCTCAATTAAGAATATTGCAAATTAAACTGTCCACTACTTAAATTGGCTTTGTGTTTTCTCTTTGTCTTGCATACATTAGGAAACGTCAAAGTTACTACAATTTGGGGAGGATTTACTTAGTTAACAACGAGCCAAACGCAATTACGAGTATTCATTTTACGTGCGGGCATGTTTGTGGACGCTATTTGGGGACGAGAAAGTGATTTGTAAAGTACTGACATTTCACCAGTACGTCTTCCATTAGGAAATTGCATAATGTTTGTGGTTTCTTGTGAAATGCTACTAAAGTAAAGGCAATTATTCTGCTGAATAGGTACAATAGTTATTTATTATTGATTGCTGATTTTTTTCTATGTGGATATTCAATGTGTTTTTCACTACTACACCCTCATAAAAAATCGCTTCTGTAACATATACTCCCAAACATATTTTGCTTCAAGCATATACATTTTTGGGTATTGCCCAAACATTTATATGTTTGATCTCTTCCAATACATAATATGTTTGAAAGCATATTGGTCTAAACAATATATGTTTGGGTAGTCTAAGTTCCAAACATTTTGTATTTTTGCATCCAAATTCAATAATGTTGTCTTCCAAAAAACAATATGTTATTATGTGAACATATAATATGTTTGGAAGCATTTTGCACCCAAAAATATTATATGCTTAAAAAAAATTCTCCCAAACAATATTGTGCTCAAAATTTTATTTATTTATTTATATATTTACAATCATAATGAATTATGAAAATAAACAGGTAATATAGGTGCTAACAACATAGGTTTTCGACCTGAATGCTCAAAATTTTGTTTCTGCCTAATTGTATATTCCCCCACATCTTTCTCACTTCCACGACATTTTTATACCCTCCACCATAAGATGGGGGTATATTAACTTTGTCATTCCGTTTGTAACACATCGAAATATTGCTCTAAGACCCCATAAAGTATATATATTCTGGGTCGTGGTGAATTTCTGAGTCGATCTAAGCATGTCCGTCCGTCCGTCCGTCTGTCCGGCTGTCCGTCCGTCTGTGGAAATCACGCTAACTTCCGAACGAAACAAGCTATCGACTTGAAACTTGGCACAAGTAGTTGTTATTGATGTAGGTCGGATGGTATTGAAAATCGGCCATATCGGACCACGTTTACGTATAGCCCCCATATAAACCTCCCGGAGCAGCAAAATTCATCCGATCCGGTTGAAATTTGGTACCTGATGTTAGTATACGGCCTCTAACAACCATGCAAAAATTGGTCCATATCGGTCCATGATTATATATAGCTCCCATATAAACCGATCCCCAGATTTGACCTCCGGAGCCTCTTGGAGGAGCAAAATTCATCCGATCCGGTTGAAATTTAGTACGTGGTCTTAGTATATGGTCTCTAACACCCATGCAAAAATTGATCCATGTCGGTTCATAATTATATATAGCCCCCATATAAACCGATACCCAGATTTGACCTCCGGAGCCTCTTGGAGGGGAAAAATTCATCCGATCCGGTTGAAATGTGGTACCTGATGTTAGTATACGGTCTCTAACAACCATGCAAAAATTGGTCCATATCGGTCCATGATTATATATAGCCCCCATATAAACCGATCCCCAGATTTGACCTCCGGAGCCTCTTGAAGGGGCAAAATTCATCCGATCCTCTTGAAATTGGGTACCTGATGTTAGTATACGGCCTCTAACAACCATGCAAAAATTGGTCCATATCGGTTCATAATTATATATAGCTCCCATATAAACCGATCCCCAGATTTGAACTCCGGAGCCTCTTGGAGGAGCAAAATTCATCCGATCCAATTGAAATTTAGTACGTGGTGTTAGTATATAGTCTCTAACAACCATGGAAAAATTGGTCCATATCGGTTCATAATTATATATAGCTCCCATATAAACCGATCCCCAGATTTGACCTCAGGAGCCTCTTGGAGGAGCGAAATTCATCCGATCCAGTTGAAATTTGGTACATGGTGTTTGGTATATGGTATCTAACAACCATGCAAAAATTGGTCCATATCGGTCCATAATTATATATAGCAAAAGTCATCCGATGCGGTTGAAATTTGGTACATTTTGTCAATATATGGCCTCTAACAGCCATGTAAAAATTGGTCAATATCGGTCTTTAGTTATATATAGCCGATGACTTATTACACAAAAATTGGTCCATATCGCCAAAAATAATCTACCAAAACTTTATTTCCATAGAAAATTTTGTCAAATTTTATTACTATAGAAAGTTGTGTCAAAATTTCATTTCTATAGAAAGTTTTGTCAAACGTTTATTTCTATAGAAAATTTTGTCAAGTTTTTATTTCTATAGAAAATTTTGTCAATTTTTTTTTGTCAAACTATATTATTAACGTATTTAATCGGCCTTTTTTTATACCCACCACCATAGAATGGTGACGGGGGTATAATAAGTTTGTCATTCCGTTTGTAACACATCGAAATATCGATTTCCGACTATATAAAGTATATATATTCTTGATCAGGGAGAAATTCTAAGACGATATAACGATGTCCGTCTGTCCGTCTGTCTGTCTGTCTGTCTGTCTGTCTGTCTGTCTGTCTGTCTGTCTGTCTGTCTGTCTGTTGTAATCACGCTACAGTCTTCAATAATGAAGCAATCGTGCTGAAATTTTGCACAAACTCGTCTTTTGTCTGCAGGCAGGTCAAGTTCGAAGATGGGCTATATCGGTCCAGGTTTTGATATAGTCCCCATATAAACCGACCTCCTGATTTGGGGTCTTGGGCTTAGAGAAACCGTAGTTTTTATCCAATTTGCCTGAAATTTGAAATCTAGAGGTATTTTATGACCATAAATAGGTGTGCCAAAAATAGTGAGTATCGGTCCATGTTTTGGTATAGCCCCCATATAGACCGATCTCCCGATTTTACTTCTTGGGCTTATAGAAACCGCAGTTTTTATTCAATTTATCTGAAATTGGAAAACTAGGGGTATTGTAGGACCACAAATACGTGTGCCAAAAATTGTGAGTATCGGTCCATGTTTTGGTATGGTCCCCATATAAAACGACCTCCCGATTTGGGGTTTGGGCTTATAGAAACCGTAGTTTTTATCCAATTTGTCTGAAATTGGAAATCTAGAGGTATTTTAGGACCATAAAGAGGTGTGCCGAAAATGGTGAGTATCGGTCCATATTTTGGTATAGCCCCCATATAGACCGATTTCCCGATTTTACTTCTCGGGCTTCTAAAATCCGAAGTTTTTATCTTATTTGCCTGAAATTGGAAATCTAGAGGTATTGTAGGACCACAATTATGTGTGCCAAAAATTGTGAGTATCGGTCCATATTTTGGTATAGCCCCCATATAGACCGATCTCCCGATTTTACTCTTGGGCTTATAGAAAGCGCAGTTTTTATTCAATTTACCTGAAATTGGAAATCTAGAGGTATTGTAGGACCACAAATACGTGCGCCAAAAATTGTGAGTATCGGTCCATGTTTTAGTATGGTCCCCATATAAAACGACCTCCCGATTTAGGGCCTTGGGTTTATAGAAACCGTAGTTTTTATCAAATTTGTCTGAAATTGGAAATCTAGAGGTATTTTAGGACTATAAAGAAGTGTGCCGAAAATGGTGAGTATCGGTCCATATTTTCATATAGCCTCTATATAGACCGATTTCCCGATTTTACTTCTTGGGCTTCTAGAATCCGAAGTTTTCATCCTATTTGCCTGAAATTGGAAATCTAGAGGTATTTTCGGGTCATAAAGAGGTATGCCGAAAACGGTGAGTATCGGTCCATATTTTAGTATAGCCCCCATAAGAACGATTTCCCGATTTAACTCCTTGTGTTTCTAGAAACCGTAGTTTTTATCTGATTTGCCTTAAATTGTAAATATTCTGGTATTTTAGGCTCACAAAAATGTGTATCGGATTAAGTTTTTATCGGTCCATTTGGTAATGCCTCCATATAGACCGACTTCACTTCTTGAGGGTGTAGAAAGCGCACTGATCATGAAAATTGATTGAAACTCAATGTAAAATTTCCAGATTTTACTTCTACAGATGTAAGATTTCAAATCAAAACGTTATTTTATAATTTTCTTGCACACTTACAAGAGATGTTAATGATTCCTCTAAAACTCAAACTAAAATGGTTCTTATAAATCCAGAATCTGATATAGTCCTCATATGTGAAATCTTTAAATTTATCTTCGGGAAGTGTCCTCAAGTCCTCAAGCCCTCCTGAAATTTCAAAGGAACCCCTAATATTTGGTTCATGGTGGTGGGTATTTAAGATTCGGCCCGGCCGAACTTACTGCTGTATATACTTGTTTTTGTTTAATATATACCCCGTATGGGCTAACTTACAATTTAGAAGACAGTGTTAAAAAGTTTTACGATAACTTGCCATCGGCAAGTGTTATCGCAACCCAAGTAATTCGATTGTGGATGACAGCCTTTAGTAGAAGTTCCTACGCAATCCATGGTGGAGGGTACATAAGATTCGGCCTGGCCGAACTTACGGCCGTATATACTTGTTTAGTTCTTAGCACCTTTTTCTGTAATACAAACATTGTAGAAGAAATTATTCAATTTTTTTTTATTTTAATTTTACCTTTTGCCGGACGGGGATTCGAACAGCGGACCACACAGTTTGTAAGGATCAAAGAAGTAGCTGATCAATTGCCCAAGGAAAAATAAAATGTTAATTTTGTAATAACAAGCAACAACCACCAACTTAATTCAATATCGCTCCCTGTTAAATAGCGCTCCAAGCTACTAAACACATATATGTTTATAGGCTATTTCTAAATTAATATATGTTTGCATCCAAGCATATTATATTTACAAACATTTTATGTCCCAAACATAATATGTTCTAACATATTAACATATATGTCCCAAACATGTTATGCTAGTTTATGAACATTATATGCTTGCACTCAAAAATATTGTGTTTAAAAATTTGTGTTCCAAACATATAATGTTTATAGCCAAACATATGAAAAACAGTCTTTTTCATCCGTGTAGGACAACCTCCCTATTCATAAAACTTTTAAAGGCTTTTACAGACATATCCGTAATCAATGTACTCGCATTACAGTCAAATATCGAAAATTCGTTTTTATACTTGTCCACTTCGTCCTTTAAATTTTGAGCATCATTGCAGGTCGTTTAATGGATTTTGGGAAAATATAGAGCCCCCAAGGTTAATGTGTTAAATTTTCGATTTTTGTTTAAGACCCCTTCCAAATTGATAACTATGGGTTTCGAAATTATTACACACAGGTTTGCTGTTACGATAAGTTTCTAGTGAGACTGATTCCCCTGGTCGATTTCTTGATAATTTTAAATTCGAAATGTTTATTCGCCCTGAAAATTTATAATCAGACATTATCTAAGACTCATAAGAATATGTGGTGACAATGAAATACGTCCATTAATTTTTAGATATAGCGCCCACACTGAAAAAAAAGCATTGTATTGATTCCGAGTCAAAGAAGCGGGAATACAAGTAGGGATACTTTTAGGACACAATTCTCTTTTAAATTTGGGTTTTGTGTATTTGCTTCTAGGAAGCAAATTTTAATTTTTCGCTTTTTCAGGTTTTTTCTTCATATGCTATCAAAGTCCTTTAAAACGAGTTAACGACAACTTTATTTTTAAAATTAAGACTCGACTTCCAGTAGAAAATATGCTATACTTCATTGAAAAGTTTATCGATTTTTGGACAAGGAAAAAAACTTTATATTAGAGAAATGCGTCTTCTAAAGGGTGATACGGTCAAAATTTGGTCAATATAAACTTGACGTATTTCTTTCAATTTTGCATTTAAAAACCCTGAACACCCCTCATTTTGAAGGTGTGTGTAGAATGTTGCTCCTATTTTGATTTTGGAATTCACTCTTCAGTTGTCAAAATGCCGTCCAAGCAAGAAGAGTAGCGTATCAAAATTTTGCTCGCGCATCGCGAAAAATCCGAGCTACTCGCACGCAGAGCTGGCAAAATCGTTAAAAGTTGCCAAATCAACCGTTACAAATGTAATTAAAGTGTTTGGGGAACGTTTGTCGACAGCCAGGAAGTCTGGATCGGGGGGAATCGAAAACCGTAAGCCGCTGAGACGACAAAGAGAGTTGCCGGTAGTTTCAAGCGAAACCCTAACCTCTCTCTCCGAGATGCCGCAAATAAGCTGGGTGTATCGTCTACAACCGTGCATCGAGCCAAAAAACGAGCCGGACTATCGACTTACAAGAAGGTAGTGACTCCAAATCGCGATGATAAACAAAATACGATGGCCAAAGCGCGATCCCGGAGGCTGTACACGACGATGCTGACGAAGTTTGATTGCGTGGTAATGGACGACGAAACCTACGTCAAAGCCGACTACAAGCAGCTTCCGGGACAGGAGTTTTATACGGCAAAAGGAAGGGGAAAGGTAGCAGATATTTTCAAGCACATAAAACTGTCAAAGTTCGCAAAGAAATATCTGGTTTGGCAAGCCATCTGTACCTGTGGCTGGAAAAGCAGCATTTTCATAGATTCCGGGACTGTCAACCAAGAAATTTACGTGAAAGAGTGTTTGAATAAACGTCTGCTGCCTTTCCTGAATAAACACGGTTGTTCCGTACTGTTTTGGCCGGATTTAGCATCTTGCCAATACGGTAAAAAGGCCATGGAGTGGTACGCCGCCAACAACGTGCAGGTGGTTCCCAAGGACAAGAACCCTCCCAACACGCCAGAGCCCCGCCCAATTGAGAAATACTGGGCTATTGTCAAGCGGAACCTAAAGAAGACCAAAAAAACTGCTAAGGACGAGCAGCAGTTCAAGGCAAACTGGCTTTCTGCGGCGAAGAAGGTGGACAAGGTGGCTGTACAAAATCTGATGGCAGGTGTCAAGCGTGAGGCCCGGCAATTCGGATTTGGAAAAGCGAAAGCCTAACTGAATATTTTTCCTGAATTTTATACTAATTGAACTTGAAAAAGAAATTTGATTTGATTTTTTAAATAAACGATTTCACCGATTTACACGCGTTTTCCCTTGGCCAAATTTTGACCGTATCATTCTTTATGCTAAGCAAAATTTGCATTCGTATTTTAGACACATGAAATCTTTCACCTCACGACAATATTTTTTTCAGTGCATTTAGACCAACTCTACGTGTAAAACTGCAAATGCGACTGATACATTTGAAGTTTGAAATCTGGGTAATGTAGACCTATTAAAAATATGTTACTCATAGGTAATGAAGGCTCATTTTGCGATATGTCGTAGATTTAAATATAAAGGGCTAAACGGAACTGAACACCAGGTACCTTAACCTCACACCATGAACTCCGTCTATGATCTAAACAGATGCTAAGGCGAAAACGTCTGTCGAAATATTTCAGGTTGCGGTATCTACACTCAAAAGAAGTTTATTTCGATCCAAAGATTTTGACCTTCCTTTAAGGATTTTGGTATTGATGTCGAGCCAATGATGCGGCTTCATTTAAATAAATGCGCTTTTTAGGCTTTAAATCTAGTATCAATAAAATTTAAATTAGAATAGAGATTTCATTTATCGAATTTTCATTCTCTTTTCGCGGTATGTTAATAAAGCTAATCACGTACAAATAAATGACATTTTAAAACACCAAATTGTAATGGATGATACTTCAAAGTAAAAATGGTTTCTTAATTCCAAAAAACCTTTAAACAAAAAATGCTAAATCCTCAAAATAAGTCTTAGCCTATATTTGAAGAGGTTTTTTCTTAAATCTAAAGATTCAACTTTCCAGTTAATTTATTCCCGTTTGTCGCACTATTTAATTTATTGATTTCCACACGCAGAGAACACGTGTCAAGAGCAAAATGTTATTTTTGAAAGGTAACCGTGGAACATTTTTGTCTCAAAAATATTGTTTTCTCGGCAAACATATTCATGGTTGTCGATGTTATATACATGTTTGAGAAAATAACATGGTTGCTGCAAACATGTTCTCGGTTGAAGCGATCATATCCTTCTCTGGGAGAGTACTTGCTTGGTATTAAAATCTTATTCGATTTACGCATTTATTGAAATAGAATTATCAGAATAACAAAATGTTCAACATATTTCAAAACATTTTCATTTCTAATGCGATTCGGAAGCCCAAATTGAAACGATACTGGTTCATGAGGAAACTATTATTGGGCCTCCGCCTTGCCCGACTTTTTTTAAATTGGACTGTTTGGGTACTTTTTGGTCAGAAAAATTGCCAAATGGTCCCCTCCATTTGCCAATTTTTCCAAAATATACACGCACAGAAAAACCATGTTTGGACATGGTTGCCGCATCCGTTTAATGCTTAT